>NW_006768815.1:0-190539 GCF_000204055.1 Melampsora larici-populina 98AG31
TCCTGAGTTTTGATATTCCATAGCAGTTGTAAGCTGTGAATTGAGGGCGTATCAGGGTCGGTGTGTGTCCAAGCAAGGTGTTGTGCGCGCGTAGGTGTGCAGTAGAAATGAAAAATGATAGTTTAGAATTGGATTTCCCTCAAGAAAAGAAGAGGTCAGAATATCGAACTCACCAGACATGGGATAACCTAACGTGGGTATACTCACAACAAGCTGCGCCGCAGCCTCCGCAGTCACTGCGTTGCGCAGTCACTGCATCAACATGTAAGTGCACCTCCGGGTGTGCAGAGTTGCCTCTTCACTCCACATGATGTATACACAAGATCAACTCATGTTCAGTCACAAATCCCACTTCCACTGACGTGTACGATCTTGTCATAACTTCCGGTCCAACACAAACATCCTCAGGTATATGACCTAAGGATGTTTTTCACTCATAGCCACCTCAAGGATCAAGGATTGATCCGGGTGCGCATGCACCCAGTACGGGGTGCGCCTCTATACAATGCACGTATCTTCACCCTCACTACGCACCTCTGCTCGCCGATGGCGAGCTTGCCATGGGACTCTTGTTGGCCACTTGTTCAATATGATGACCAGGCCATCACATCTCTTCCTTGCGCATCAGCACGC
Organism: Melampsora larici-populina 98AG31; assembly: GCF_000204055.1. Classification (NCBI taxonomy): domain Eukaryota; kingdom Fungi; phylum Basidiomycota; class Pucciniomycetes; order Pucciniales; family Melampsoraceae; genus Melampsora; species Melampsora laricis-populina. Next base: position 634 of record NW_006768815.1, read on the forward strand.
GTCTCAAGCAGCCATTGGAATGCTTGTCATTCAGCTTGCGGAGTTTCTTATTGAGAGACCATCAGGCTGCTCGCCGATGGCGAGCAGCCGTCACACATGAGTATGACCAGGGATATCCATATGTTAACATGTGTCATTGACAGACGTTGATACTCAAACGAGTTGTTCAATATTTTGACTTTGCAATGCAGAGGGGCATTTTTTGAGGTGCTCGCCATCGGCGAGCACCCCTTCTCTCGCATACTCAGCATTGTCGATTGTAAGACATCATGATGGAGCAATCTAAGGCAAGTGGCACAAGTCATCATTGTACATCTCTCAGTCAGTTGACACAAATATAATATTCTCATTTGCAAATCATGAATTCAATTTGTTCATCTACAATATATATAGGCATTTCTATTTCTCTAGGGCACCACTCAATGTATCCATTGAATTACAACTCCACATCTGGATCCTCGCTATCTGAAGTACACCCATGACCTCCTCCTCCTCGTCCATCGCCAGGACCCTCCTCACTAGATTCTTCTTCCGAACTTTCTTCATTACCGGGTTCCTCCGTCGCTGCTTTCGCTTTGTCCGCTGCCATTCGAGTTTCGTTGGTATGATGAAGGGTATGCCGCCCATTCTCGTTGACTTCAGGATACATACTGCCGCCACCATCCACCGGATTCACTAGCTTTCCTTCAGTAGGTCCCCATAAAGCTCGGAAGGATTGAGTTGCAGGCCCATCCATCAACCACTTCTCCGAATCTTCTAGCTTGACGTGCGGTTGCACCAACCCATTTAATCCGCGGCTCAATCCAGGTCTCTGCATTTCCATCATCAAGTCCAAGGTGAAAGCTTGAGCGATATTCGTAGGATCGAATTTTCGGCTGAAGTACCCAGTTAGTGCAGGCCAATCAATATCATTCCTGAAGTCTCCGTTTTCGGTGATGAATCGTTTGAGAGCCCGGTGCATCAGAGAGTCAAGTCGGTTCCATGCTCGGCATCCGAATACGTGCTTCTTGTCTTCGACGTTGCGCCATCGACGTTCATGTAGAATTGCTGATAAGTTGATTAGCAACGCTGCATCATGTTGAGTCGTATCACGCGTGGTCGGCCAAACGTGGAAAAAAGAGGCAGTTCCGTAGAGAAAAAATAAGGACATGGCCTGAATGGCATCACCTCGAAAGCGTGAAAGGTCGTGATTGATGACTTGTGCTATCTTTCTTTCTTCAGCTTTAGTTTTCGCAACAGTCGTTGACGTGTCTGAGCCTTTGAGCCTCTTGCTGACATTTCTATGCTTCGTGTTAACGAGTTGTCGAAGACAGGTCTGATCTTTCTGAATCGCCTTGAGTTCAGCGATTTCTTGAGCGTTGTTGCCCGTCTTCTTCCTTCTCATGTTCTTCGAATCTTCACGATTATAACAATCGCTTTTGTACACCAACATTGTCCCCACGAGCACTAAGAAGAATTTGGCTTGTAGAGCATTAACACTAGCACTGGCGACTCGGTCCCCTCGGGCATTTCCTTCAGGTTTCATTCTCATACTGATTTGATGATATAACCATCCTACAGTCTGAGACATAGGAATGAACTTCTCAGGAATCATAAACTCTCCATCGTTCCTGATGATAATATCGTCATGTTGGGTTTCGTATGATATGAGAGCAAGACTATCGGCTAAAATGTTGTGTAATATCATGCTGCCATTCTTGATGTCACTTTTGAGTTTAGACACTTCGGTCCACGTCGTAGAATCAGACTTGCGGCAGGACATCGCGTGAAGTGCGCGGAATACTCCGTTCATATCTTTAGTGAACGGGAACATAGAGGATTCCTCGACCAACTCCCAGTTCAGTGATGTCTCGTCGAAGAAGGGATCAAGCGCGGACAGTTGCATGAGAAGAGGGGCTAGGTGTACGAAGAATACAAGTCAGTATGCTGTCCTGCGTGCTCGCCTTCGGCGAGCAAAGGCAACACTCTATGATCACTTACCAGTTTGAATGCGTTTTTCCATCAATGCATGATCATCTACTAGGGATTTGATGTACTCAAGATGAGAAGGGAGGTCTGATTCATCAGGCTTGTCGTCCAGGGATCGTCGATCGAAGGACCACAATTGGATGATGGAGCAGACGTTCGACGTAAGGGCCTCTCCCCAATTGAAGGCGACGTTGATTAACTGATCTCTGAAGTTTCGAATTTCTTGCCCCTCGATAGGTGTCATATCCTTGAGAAGACCTGGGAGAAATGTATAGATCATGTTCGTCAGTATGGCAGATTCTGATTGCTCGCCAATGGCGAGCGGTGGTTATTCATCCATGATTACTCAGGCCACGAGACTGTACCGCTCGCCGATGGCGAGCGTTGGACCAATGAATAGGAGTGAAATGAGATTCATGAGCTGATACGTGGACTTACGCGCTAAGTCAGGTTTTGTTCCCTTGCGGAACATTTCGGGTATGATAACCTTCTTCTGCTCTTCTCCATCTTCCTCATCGTCGTCTTCGACTGGTTTCTTCTTGCCTTTCTTCTGAGGAGGATGAACCACGAGGCCTTCTGCTTCTTTTGAGGTAGATTCGGGTCTTTGAGGCATGTCTTCTTCAGGGACTTCCGCCGGGGTTTGAGTCTTGCGTCTCTTGGTGGACTTGATCCCAATGTCGGCTCTTCCTTCTTGGTTACACTCCACTGCCTCCTTCTCCTCGAAGTCCTTAGTGTTCATCCGCTTCCTCGGAGCATCATGAGCTATGTGAGTTTCTCCTTGTTAGTTCTTGTGTTCTTGATCTCCAGCTTAATCTTTCACTTACCTGTTGCATCACTGGTGCGATTCTTCCGCTTCATCGAGGAACCTTGTGTTTCAAAAAGAATGAGGTTTAGTCAGTTCAACCTCCTACATATAACATATTTAGACTGGTCTTACCTGATGCTTGCTTGTCACTTTCTTCAGGTACTGTATCAGCTCCATCACGTTGACTCTTCTTGACGTTGGTGGTTTCGACGGTTGGCACATATACTGAGGGAACGAAGATGACTTCGGGGTGTTGACTAGTCAGGGTAACCATCAATTCATGCTCAGCTTCAGCCATGGTCTTCAGAAGCTCGTCGAGGCTGCGTTGTAGAACATATAGCTGTTTGTCGATGGCACCGTTTTCAGCTTTCTTCTCTAACTTCTCAACTCTGCTTTTCATTATGTTGTACAATTCGCGGACTACGGTGCCATTGGATTAGCATCATCTCAATGTATATGAATCTACATTTGCTGATCGATTCACTTACCTTCTTCGAACTCTTCTGTAGCTTGCTGGACCTTGACTGATTGCATGGTCTGCGTGGCGGGCTTCTGCGTGGAATTTTCATTCGACATTCATTTGATGTCAGTGTCTCATTCTTTTCAATCATTCTTACTGGATCTCTTGACTTACATCTTCCTCTTTCAATCCTTGGCTCGCGTTCCTCTCGTGTTCAACTTGGGTTTGATCCTGTCATTTAACCATGGTTAGTAAGTCATTTGTCTGCCTCTCATCATAGGCGTTCAGCCTCGTCAGGAATTCATACTCACCTCCTCTCCACTTTCCATGGTCTCATCCCGGATGGCTGGTTCCTCTTGCGCCTATAGCATTTCGTGAAGTAACACAAGTGATCAGCTTATGTCATCATGTGCATGACTCTTGAATTGAACTCACATGGCCCGCCTGTTCCGTCGAATTCGCAGACCCGTCTCCTTCAGTTGTCGTTGCTGGAGCTAGATCTGGTGTATAGGCCTGTTCGGATGTGACGTAAGTCTCCTGCTGATCTGCGCTCGCCATTGGCGAGGAGTGCTACTTGAGCGCTGCACACTTACATCTTTTCCTGGTTTAGAGATACCGCTAATACCCTTCTTGTGAGGTTCGATAGGTGCAAACGTGGTCTGCTAAAGGAGGACTCTGGCTCATCAGTAGCTGTATGTCACAAGTGTAGTGCTCGCCGTTGGCGAGCTGAGGTCAACTTCAACTAACCTCCTGTCCAGATGAAGAGTCTTCTACAATCCTGCGACTTCGTGTATTGTCCTGTGCATTCTGTACGGAGCGGCGTCAGTTTCTTTCCTGTGAATCTAGGTTCTTGTACTCTTTGTTGTTCATTGGCTAACTCACTTTTTTGTTTGTTGTACCATTACCCGTAATGGTTTCGACATCCTGCGGTGTAGGGATGAAACATTGTCAGTCGAAGGCGACGAGTGCTCGCCAATGGCGAGCGTCAATAGATACTGAACATCCTTTTGAGCCTGAGGTGAGTCCGCTGCCAGCTTCCTTCGCCTATTCGATTCGATGACAGTCAGCCTCTCTTCGTCCCTATGTACGTTTGGAGTTGAGGAAAGAGTTACTCACAAGTACCTTCTTTTTTTTGGCCTGCTTGTCCGAAATGATGGCGGCCTTGAACGTCTACAAATCATTCTATCATAAACATGAACCCTCATTGATTGGTTCATCCGTGTGAACTCACCTTGGGGATCTTGCTTGGTTCCGAGGCTTGAACGGGGGTCTTCAGCTTAGGATCAACGATAGCAGGTGCCTGCAAACTTCTCGTCAGTCTTGCCTGGGATTGCTCGCCGTCGGCGAGCAACTGACTACCGCGGATGGAACTCACCTTGCGTGGGGCCATCAAATCATTCACCGGGGCTGCGGCCTTCTTCGAATCAACGTATCGTCGTGAGTTCCTTCTGATCATTCAGCATACAGTTTGATGTCTACTTACAGCTCTGGGTGTCGCTGGAACGCTGGGAGCAGGGGTGAATGGAGCTGTGGTTGATCTGTTACGTTCAGACACCTGGTGATAACCATTTAAATCAGCTTGTTTCATTCATCCAATGCTTATATATTGTTCTTCAAAGCTTACCTCGGTGTCTTTGGAGCTGGAACCTTGCGATTGACGGTTCTTGGCACTGCTTTTGATCTGGTTAAGTTTCATTCGGATGTTAGCTTGTCGTGATCTTAGTCTTTCATTTGTTACTTCAATCGTAGCTGCTCGCCATCGGCGAGCAGGCGGATCGATGCATTTGTTCAAACGCTGATCGAACATTGGGTGAGTGGAAGGTTCAACTTGATGGTTGCCAAGTGATGAGGTGGGAAGTGATGTGATTGGTGTAGACTTCTTGTTGGGAGGTACTTACAGGGTTCATCTTTACTGGTTCTTTTTGGTTTGTTATCCGGTATTTCGGGTCGGGTCGGGTCGGGTATTGTCGGGTCGGGGTACGGGCGGGGTGTGAACGGGTTTACGCACGGATCTGGTTTAGAAAATCGAAAAATCAAAACCTGGACCTGCCTTTCGATCAAAACACAAAGTCCTTATATAGCCTACATTATCATCACGTTAGGTTTCGTGTGCTGCGCGCAGCAGTCACGTGATTACTGCGCCACGTGACTGCTGCGCGCAGCAACTGCGCTTACTAGCTCACTATCGTGAGCTAGTTTGGCGCTGTGCTCGCCGTCGGCGAGCATGGCGTCCAATCAGTGATTGCATGTTCTGACGCGGTCTGCTGAGGTTTGGCAGATGGTCACGAGTCTTCGTCATGTGCCGGTCACTTATACTGTGGCTGAGCATGTCTTGTTACCTCCGGCATGTCCACCGCATCCTTCCCTTTGCTCGCCATCGGCGAGCACACCATTTCGGGCCCATCACTCAGGTAGCCATGGCGCGGATCATCTGTCCATGACGCCTATATTCGAAAGGGCCTGCTCCCGCCATTGGTGTCCGTGTGGTTTGTGCCTAGTCTCATGATGCACCTGCGATGTGGTGTGCCCTTTCTGGACCTTATAATTGCCACTTGAACAAGCAGTTCATCACCTGTCTGCTGGTGTACTTATTGATGGTTGGCACACTGTTATTTAACATGTCATGTCCTCTGGAGTTATATGTGCTGCTCCTTGCAAGCCCTGGGTGTTTGTCCACCATCTCATTGGAATAGCTGCGCAGTGGGCTGCTCCGTGCATGTCTGTGCAGTCAATGAGTATAAACCGGTATATACTCAAAGGATACTCAGGTTTTACTAGTTTGCGGCGGCAAACAGAGGCAATAGTACTGATTATAGTCAACATTACTACCTTGGTGAGTAAACAGATACTCACTCCTGCGTCCCTGGGTGAGACAGGTATGGTGAATTTTACTGTGTTCCATGGGCCAAGGTCACAGTGGTCTGTATATGTACTTAGTATCAGGGGTACTGTGAGGGCCATGGGCAACGGGCAAAAAATACGTACGCAAAACCAGGAATTGCGTACGATGCGTGCTGTCCCGGAGGGCTACGGGGCTCCGCCCCGTAGCTAGGCATTCCAAGGTTTTACCATCCAAAAGCTTGGCATACTCACCTGGAATGCAGTTGGAGGTATTCATGAGTGCATGAGCAAATGACCCAGGCCGGGCTTTGGCCATGGGGTAAAACCATACTGAAGCCTGCGCTTCATCACGACCCGCACGGCCAGCCTCTTGAAATGACTTGTTGACCTCATCATCTCTTGGCATACCAACCAAGAACACATGGCGGACGTGCTTGTAGTTAATACCAGCACCAAAACCACTGGTTGCCACCATGACACATTTGTCAGTCGATTTCCACAACCCAACTTGTTTGCTTCGCTCGTCTTCAGGTATCCGAGAGTTGTACATTGCCACTGGAATGTCCTTGGCCTTGAGTGCATCTGCCATTTCCCCGCATTTGGCGATATTCTCGATGAAGATGATACTGCGATCCCTAGCGTGAAGAGAGGCCTGGGTGACTTTGGGTGATATCTTTTCGGCAATTGGTTTGATGTCATACATGACAGGCTGTAAGGAGAAATGCAGTTCAGGTTGGGCGGTTACTTCACGTTCTTGCACATAATTCCGTATAGAGAATAGGTCTAAAAGATGTCGCTCGTGACCAAGTTGCATGGTGGCAGTCATGAAGATGAAAGGACACTTGGTTGCTCACAGTTTGGCCACCCCACTAGCATAGGCTCGGAATCTCTCGTCATCCTTATAGCAGTGTGCTTCGTCAATGATGATACGGTTGATCTTGTCCAATGTCATTAACTCCTTTCGAAACGCCGGTGTTGCCGCCGCATCAGTGGTAGTGATCACCACTTTGATGCCTTTTGGAATCCTTTCCCCGCCCTTGTAATGTAAGTGAGGGACACCAAGCCTAGCGAATTCGGTAACTGTTTCCTCAACTAATGCAACCAATGGTTGGATGATGACAGTTACACCTTGATTTTCGACCAATGGTGGAAGGGTGTAGGCCAGGGACTTGCCGCTCCCAGTGCGAGCCACTATGAGATAGTCTTCACGCCTGTCGAATACGCCCTTGACCCAGCGTGCTTGGAAAGGGGTGCGAAATGTTGCCTTTTTGTCCTGTGTATATTTGCAAAGCACCTCCATCCATCATCTTCTCTTGTACTGGTGCCACCATATCCGTTTCGAAAACGCTATCAATCTGGAGACAACATGTCAGTCAATAATAGCAGGAAACTTTTAGCTAGGGAGTGGGCTTACACCCCAAAACACATGTGCAGCATTGCTAGTAATTCTGTACTTCAACTCTGAGGTTCGATCTACCTCAAAACCACCTGTTCCACCGTAACGAAAATTAGCTGTTGAACTGTTGTGGCCTCTCTGGCAGTCAAGCATTGCATTCTGCCCACGTAGGGCATTCTCAACTTTGAAGTGGGCATCACTGATAGCCACGGACGCTTGTCGCCATTCACGCACCCCAAGGGAGGCCACACCACCCTCGTGGAAGCGGCGCTTGAGAATACTGGTGAAGTCATCAGTGTCCAGCAACCCTTTGGTGCTGCTAACCCAGAGGTAAGTTGACATCTGAACAGCACGCTCAGGTTCGCCAAGCACCATTAGACCAAAACTGCAAAAACCGTTTTTCATCATCAATCAGTGGTCAGGCTCATAGTGCAAAACCAGAAACATGAAACTCACACTGCTACAGGCCGTATAAAACTGTTCCAAAAGTGCCAAAGCTTGCTATGCGCAGGAGGCAGGAAAGTCATCCGAGGCTTGTTTTTACCCGACATATTTCTTTCCTTGTGATACCAAGAGGTGATAGCAAAAACATTATGTCGCACAAACAAACTACGTGGTGCTACTCGAGTGTTGATCAACAAGGTTCCACTTTCTTCTGTACCTCGGATGGGCTGACCGGATGCCACATGATACAAGAAGTAAAATCGCTCCATCATCCTATCAACCTTCTTTAACCAACTCATCCAAGCAGCATCGTTCCAGATAGACATGTCAGTGGCGGTAATGTCTGTGTCGAGTTTGTCAGACCATGCCTTGTTGAATAATCCATGCAGATCATTTTTGGTAGCCCATTCTTTGAGCAGGTGTAGAGAATACTTCTTGTGAGTCATGTCGGAGTTGGTGAGGTAGTTTGCCCCAGGTCTTGTATCGTCTGGCCGATCACAGTATAAAGCTAGGTCAAACTCAGGAAGCTTGCATCCCTTGACGATATCGTGGAAGTCGACTTCGGCCATCTTGTCTTGCAGCTTGATACAAGAGCGAACACCAGAAATGGTGATTGTTTTGTTGTTGATCTGCAGGGTCTCTTGATGGATGTCAGCCCAGTGAGTTGAATCAGGCATGGTTTCTGACATGTGCACCGAAGTGGCCAGGTGCATCAGCTGACGTAGGATGTTAAAAGGGGCAGATGCACCCTTGTACAAAAACTTGAACTTTCGAAAGTCGTCCTTCCCCGGAGAGTCAGGGTCCTCGTCAGGATTGAATGCAGGTTGTTCCGCAGCTTGCTGAAGAAACTGTTCTGCAAAGGCAAGCCGGACCCCATACTGAATAGCCGCTATTTGACGTGTGAAGTCGTCTGGCTGGCCATATGATTCATCCTTCTTCAACAAGGAGCGCGCCACAAATTGACAGGCCGGAAGCCAGTATTGACAGTCGGCAGCACTGCAGTACATTTGGAATAATGAGCATAGCAAGGCTGAGACTTGTGAGCAAATGGGATTGTCCAAAGTTGCAGGAGCACGTTCTTCATCCTCGGCAGCTGAGTCGGCAGGGAGGACTGCACTGACAGAATGATGTAGCGCCCTTAGTTGATTTTTTTGAACGGTGTATAGGCGGGTGTTGGTGTCAGTTGGTCGAAGTGTCTCGTCAATCAGATAACACATAAAGCGCGCTATAGTTGTTGCATATTTTGTGACAGTGGACATCTCCTGCAGAGGCATCAATCCTTTGTTGTCCTCCACATCACTGAGAACAAATTGCTCATGTGAGTAAGTTTGCAAGATATAAACTGATCAACTGAGGCTTACCTAGTCTCCGCTGTGCAGTGTCTCTTCAGAAGCTGGCCGGTTTTGTGAAGCCGTTTCATTGTTGCATTGATCCACAGACTGATGTAAGGTGCCATTGCTAGTACATACTTATCTGTGTCTGAGGGGATCATGAGGTCCTTGATTGTATGACCACTTTCAACGAGTCCACTGATGTAATCGTGGATACCGGAAACATACAACCAGTTGGCCATTTCTTTGACATTTGTTGGATCGGGAACGAGTTGAGAGTCTGCAACGTGTTGTTTCAGTTTCTCTAGCAGACGGTCCACCGTGTCAGAATGCTGTGGGGCCTCTTCGTGGTCGACCTCCATGGTGTCCACGGATTGGTTTACGAGGTGTGGACGCCGGATGTAAGACAGAACAGGGAAGAAATGAGTACGATTATGGCTGTACAAGGTCTGACATTTGTTGTCATGAGTGTGCTGTGATGGAGAGATGCCTGGAAAAGGAAACCACCAGATGAGTTGATGAACATACCACTGGACCAAGTGAACTGACCAGGATGATCAACACTGAAGTGATTCTTAACAGTTTTTTCACAGGGCCAACACCGGTCGCACAGGTCACATCGGATACCGTCGTAGATGATCAGTGCCTCAAGAGGCTCGCAGGGCTTTCCTTCTATGTAGTCCAAAGGTAAGGGGCCTTGATTAACCTCTTCCACATAGCTGCTCAAGTCTGCCAAGACCTCAGATCTCTTCAACGACATTGTTCCGATATGTTTGCCCACATGAGACGAAATTTCGGTTGGGGGGATACCCTTGTGGCATTTGACGCATATGAGAATATGGCAGCGCTTGTTCCACACCAGGCCATACTTCAATAGAGTGTCGTCACCTGCAAGAGGACATCAGTGTGTTTCGATGGCCCACAGAGATATGGCTTACATTGAATCTCCAATCCCTCCGGCACCACTGTATTGAGAGATTCGACCGCGGACACAGGTGTAACGTCCTGAACCTCATTATACTTGCAAGTCTTGACGTGCTTTATCATGTACCTCGCATTCTGATGATTGTATTTGCAACTACCCAAAGGACACCAAAACTTCTCATCATTCTTACGAGTCACCTTTAGTGATTCTTGATGCATAGTCGTCACAGAGACATCTTTTTGATGCATGATCCTACGATGTTCAGTGAGCTGAGAGGTTTCTTTGAAAGTGACCTCACAAGCCACACAGCTGTGGACAGCTACTGATTGTGCTACATTGGCCACATCCACTGTGTCTGTAACATCCATGGCACTGCTCTTCTGGAAAAGCCCCCAACATGTCAGAATCCGAGCACACAGCAGGACCGCCGAAAATCCATTTCGGCGGCCTCAAGGTAATTTAAATGAACCCACTGTATTAACCCAAGATCAGTTGAGCTTGATGCCAAGGAAATGATTGTCAGGTGCACAATTAGTGTACAGTCAAACCTTGATCTATGCAACACACTTGTGCAATCAGTGTAGCTATCAGAAGAGGGGCAGGGCCGCCGGAAAAGCTTTTCGGCGGCCCGACAAATGTCACAACAACGTCAGCTGTCAGATGAGCAAGTGTCACGGAAATAGAAGTCACTCACAAGGCTGAGCGCTCTGGATGTAGTGTCCAGATGTCACAGGTCTGTGACAGGGGGTATGACAGGTGAGTGAAAGACAAGAGACAGGCCCGTGACAGACTTGTCAAGAATATTCAAGAAGAGGGGGCAAAAGGACCCTCATGTATTTAAGATAACGGGAGAAAACATTTATCACAACTCCTGGGGGCAACAACCGGCAAATCTCGGGACCAGGCCAAGTTGTGGGTGCTGCGGATCACGTGATCCGCAGGCGCTGCGGCCGCAGCAGCAAGTCAAAATGAAGAAGTTTGGTATTCACTGAATGTGGCCGCACCTTTACAAAGTTGACACATTTGTCTTGGGGTTCAAATGATGAGGTACACCCTGACAGCAAATTAATCTCACCCACATGTGGTTGTATAAGAATTTGATCCAATAGGAGTATGTAATGGGATAATGTGAAATATTCCAGTGAAATGTGATCAGAGGTGACACATGACGTGACATATTTATCATCAGAGCTCAAGATGCACAACAGCAGCATAGTCAATAAAATCATACTGGATAACCTGTATACTCACATGAATGATCCTGATCTTTCTTCACCAGGCCGCCGGAAAAGGAATCCGGCGGCCATGCAGTTTGACCACCTCCATCATTGTATCATAGCTCTGAATACACAACGATGGAGAACCCAAGAAAGATGATAATGTGAAGTGAGATGGGTGTGAGTGATGGATTGATGAGCAGAAGTAATCAGACAGTACATTGCAGTGGAGGTCGGACACATTATTGGGCCACTAACCACACCCATCTCAGCTATGTATATGAGCACAATCAACAACATGACTAAGTTGAGCGGCCTAGGCCGCTTGGAAAAGTCTATCAGCCTTCACTGGATGCAGAGATACAATTCATCATGAATTACAGGGATTATGAAAGGAATCCGTCACCGCCGGAAAAAAGAAATGGCGGCCAGCCAATAGTCTGAACATTGAAAAGCCAAAGAAGCAATGTGCCATCAGCATTGCATTCTCTTCACACGGCAGGGAACTGGAAACAGTGGACACAGTATGGGCCAGGTACTAATACCCATACACAAATAGCAACAGTCTCTTCATTGAGAAAAGAAAAAGAGCATGGACCGCCAAAAAACAAAGAAGGCGGCCTCTCAGACACTGAAGAAACATAAACATGACAAAAACCCCAACTGGAAACAGTGGACACAGTATGGGCCAGGTACTAATACCCATACACAAATAGCAACAGTCTCTTCATTGAGAAAAGAAAAAGAGCATGGACCGCCGAAAAACAAAAAAGGCGGCCTCTCAGACACTGAAGAAACATAAACATGTCAAAATTGGAGGAACAAATCATTGAGCATACAACATGAAGAGCTAATGAAACTCGAGCTCTACTCCTCTTCCTGTTCACTTTCTTCCTCACCATCACCCACAGATTTTTCAGATCCTCCATCATCATCATCGAGTACCTCTTGGGGTCCAGGTGCATTTGAGCCTGACTGCTCAGCAGGAGGACCTCTCATAAAGCCACCTCCAGGTCCCAAATTTACATCAACAGCTTGAGTGTTGCGCTTGACCGCCTTAGGCGGTCCTTCAGTCGGACCAAAGATGCGGCGGAATGATTCTGAATGAGGGGCATATGGATCCCAATCCTGCTTGGTCTTGCTCTTGATGTCAACTTCGTTCACCACCAGACCATTGATACCTCTACTACATTTAGGCGCACCAAATTCAGTAAATAAGTCTAAGGTAAAAAGCTTAGCTATAACAGGAAAATCAAATTCTTGAGTAAAGATTGAAGTCATTTGAGGCCACCTGATATCTGTAGCAAATTTGTGACCATTCATGAACTTTCGTAAAACACAATAAACATGATTGTCAAGTCTGGCCCATGCTCTATCTCCAAACACATGCTTTCTTGGGGGTTTAGCTTTACCCTTTTGATCCATGAACATAGTTGATAACATGATTAATCTCACAGCCTCATGCATGTTTTGATCTTTGAACCTTGTCCATACGTGAATTAATCCTGAGGTGCCGAATGTGAGGAATAGGGCTAGAGATTGGAGTGCTTCTTTTCGAAGTAGTGAGAGATCGAGGCTTACTTCTTTCGTGCTGACTTGTAATTGACCATCATTTTGAATAAGTTCAGTGGAGGCTGCTGGAGGGGCTGTAATCTTCTTAGATGTCTTCGACTTCTTCATCAAAATAATTTTGTTCTTGACATTAGCTCTGACTAATTGATTTAAGCAAGTTAATTCCGATGTTTTCTTCTTGTAATCAGCTAATTCCTCCCCAGACATGCCTCTCTGTTCAGCTAAAACACATTCTGCATTGTACATATGAGACTCATACACCATCATGATACCTAGTAAAACTAAGAAATAACGTCGTTGTAAGGCAGCCAAGTCCCGCTTAGAAGTCTTGATCTTTCTATCGGATTCCTCAGGATCCGTGTTCATGACTATTTGCTGATAAATCCACCCGCAAGCTTGAGAGAATGGTACGAATTCTTCAGGTACTGCTAAATCCCCTTCGACTTCTATTTCAATATTGTCATGAATAGTGGAAGATGAAATATGTTGTAAACCTTGATTGTAAATAGTACGAATTGAAGTGTAACCGTCCCTGATTTGCTTGAGGAGCGTAGGTTCGTCAGTCCAGTCAGTAGATGTGTCAAATCTACAACACATGCCATGTAGAGCGCGGAAAAGCCCGTTGGTCTTGTCCCAGACGTAGTTTTTGGACTTCGAGATAAGATCCCACTTCAGGAGTTCAGGCGCAAAGTACGGATCTTGAGAAGAGACTTGCATAAGCCTAGGAGCTAAGGTTCAATCAATGGTCAGTGATCTGGAAGGAAATATCAGAATATATATACGGAAACACTCACCACCTTTGAGATGCCAGAGGAACTCATCATCTTCTCCAAAGGACTTCATCATCAATATATGAGGCTCTAGATCCTCGAATGTGGGCTTGCCGTGTTCAGTTGCAGAATCATAGCTCCATCTACATAACAGGAATTTGACAGGCTGACTGAGTGTTTCACCCCAGTTGAATGAGTTGTTGGTGATCTTCTTTTCCATCCTTTCTATAAACTCAGCTTCCACTTGAGTAATTGATGTCGTGATTTCTACAAATAAGCAAGGACCATTGATCAGTATGATGCGCGGCACGTAATTAGCACAAAGGATGAGTAAGAAACAGTTAAAGATAGAGAATAATGACAGATGTGATGCCGCTGTCAATTGTATTAGGCGGTCACTTTCTTAATAATGATATATCAATGAAGGGAGGACCGCCGGAATAGAAAAAAGGCGGCCACGCTCTCAGCTCATAGCAGATGAGTCACAAATAATGCTGTGCCAGAGATAACATGCTCAGGTTCGGATGCGGTCCGGTGTGAATGTAGGATAGGTAATATGAATGAAAGCAGCTGCCGGAATTGAAAAAAGGCGGCCAACCAACGTAACCAATGTCCTTGATAGAAATCACAGGAAAATGATATAGGTGCCGCCGGAAAGAGAAAAAGGCGGCCGATATGAAGGAGGATACAGATTGAATGCAAAGCTCACCTGTGATGTCGACATTCTTCCTCGCGTAGATGCAGAATTTGCTTTCAGGCATCTTATAAACACTAGGTTTCTTGGGCTTTTCCCCAGTACCACTTTTCTTCGCCTTCTTGATAGCCTTTGCTTCTACAACCTCCTCCTTTTTGCTGGTAGACTGAGCTAGCTTAGGATCATCCGCTTCAGTAACGAATTCGGAACTCTTAGGGTCTTGTCGAGGTTTCTTGGCAGGGCGCTTCTTCTCATTGTCGTCTGATGAATCTTCTCCTTCTTCCGCTTCCAAGTCAAGGAACATGCTGGGATTCACTGTGGTGGCAACAGCTGCAAAAAAGAACCAGATGTTAGTTCCAATCAATGATCAATGAAAGGGTGGTCAACATTACATTTAGCCTTCCCCATTGGTACTTTACGCTTCGTGGCCACGTTTTGACCACGTTTCGGAGTAGGATCAGGTACCACGATTAAGGCAGAGGTGATTTGAATGTCGGGGTCATTTTTGGAAATGAGGCGGTCCAGCTCTCGTCCTTTAGTGTCCAAAGAAAATTTAACCCTAGCCAGAGATCCAGTCAAATCTTCTACCTCTCCTTCAATACCTTGCTTGTCTTCATCGACACCTTCTTCCTTCATGGCAGTTTTGAGACGATGGTAAGTTCTGGCCACTAAAAGACCTTTTATCAGTCATGACACCTTCATTTGAGTCCAATCAGATGACTTACTCTTCGCATATTGAGCGCGTTTGAGCTCTATGAGTTGGTCTCGAGTCAGGCTACCCTCGTCAACTTGGGATTCTCCCTGAGATATCAAGTATCAGCATAAGATACAAAGAAACTCAAGACGCAATTACTTACTCGAGTTGCATCAGTGGAGTCATCCTTCTTGAAATGAAGATCCTTCAAGGCGCCGCCTCCTTCCACCATGATGCTGTCCAAAAACTGCATTGCCTGTGTGTCAAATTCAAGTGACTAAACATGAACTTGAGGCTCACTTACAGCATTGAGCTCCGTGGTCTTCTCTTTTGTGGATGGTTGAGCCTGAATTGTCAAAGCAATACATGTTGAGTTATCTTTCAATGAATGTTGTCAAAGAGAAGTACTCACGTCCTTTTCGACAGAGTCCTTGGCAGCCCGTGGTTTAGGTCCTTCGACAGCAGGACTCAACTTGTATAAGAATAGGATTAGTCAGTGCGAGTTGATACAACTCTGATAATGTCTGTACATACCTTTTCCGCTGCTTCTTCTACAGGGGGCGCTGACGTGCTGCGTTCAGCCTCTCATGAAGTGGAGTCATCAACCTGATGATTCAATAAGAGATTAGTCAGTCATTATTGCTGAATTAGATTTCATCCGAACTGTGATCATGTACTCACCTGTTTGTTGTTTGCTCCACCTAACACACTTGGGTCTATGTGTTGAGACTCCGTCAGCGCCAACTCTGTAGCCTGATGGTTTGATTCGAGAGGAATAAGAGTGAGGAAGGTCAGCCTCAGATTGTATAGATAAGAGGTTTAGGCCGCCGAATTATGTTTTTGGCGGCCTCCAACGTCACTACTTACCTCAGGTCTGATGGTTGGTTCCGAAAGGGATTCGATGGGTGAATTACCTGCCTGCATGATTGACGAGCTGTTGGTAAAGTGATTAAACATACACATAAGGTCAGCTGTCTATTAGCACGTGTTAATATGAGTTTGAATGTGATTGAGGCCGCCGGAATTCGGAATCGGCGGCCATGGAATGTATGAGGGCTTACTTATGTTTGTTTTTGGAAGTTTGATGAGTTCGGATTGGTTTGGATGTTTGGCTGAACAGATGTAATAAAGAAAATCAATTCCAAGTCAGTGACCGCCGGAAAATGAAAACGGCGGTAGTGAATTCTTCAAGAAGTAATGGATTAAGTAACTTGATTGAGGGTATGAACGTCTTGAGGTTTGGTGGATGATGATGCAGTGAATGGTGAGGTGGGAATTGGAGTGAAGTGAGGATTTCGAAATGAAAGACAAGATGCCTGGAGGACCAGAGGAAGAGTACTCACAGGGCACGGGGCTCGGGTCGGGTCGGGTCGGGTACGGTACACGGGTCGGATTTGAAAAATACTAGCAAGGATGACTAGGGGTTGGTCAAGACCAGGTTGACCTGAATTTATAGTCGAAATTGGAGTCACTAGGTTAGGGCTAGAATGTGAGTATCACTATTGTGGTTCCCCTGCTGCGCAGCTGCGGCTGCGCACGTGAGCTAGGGAGCATAGCTGTGACACGGGTCCGGACCCGGTCCCGCAGGCAATACCGGTTCCGGGTTGTCCTGCGTCTTCATTTTCTGTGCTTGAATGTAGCGGCCGCCGGAAATGCAAAACGGCGGCCATTGCTGTGTTTTGCTGATTCAAGGTATGGTTAAATACCCATTGGGCCGCCGGAAATTGATTTCCGGCGGCCCATCCCTTCTGAGCCTTGGCTATCCTTGTGGAATTCAGCTATTCCATGTGTCACCCACTTCCTGACCTACAGTTTGGGTGATTGTGACCTCTTTCTCAACCTGAAGAGTAAGTTGTTGCTTCTTTGAGAGTATTGTGGGTCAATCTCCAGCTGACATTGCATCAGTAATTTGTTGAAGGGTTATTGAGGGTTCTATACAATTATGCACTTCAATAAACAAGCAGTTCGAGGATGTGGTATTGGGTAACTTGGAATCACGAGGTGAGGGATACAGCAAGGCACAGCTGGCCGTTTTATTGAATGCTTCACAAGCAGTACAATATGTTGAAATTGCAGACTATAAGACATGAAGTATAATCGTACTTCATGTAGATGAGGCATTTGTCAGGGAAGGTTCTACAATTCACATAAGAGAAGATGACCCACACGTACCAAGGCATATGAGTTTGGACTTGACAGCAGGTGATTTGATACAAGCGCTGGAAATACAATTCTATTGAGGTGAATTCTGAAATTGATGAGGAAGGTGATGTATTCTATGTCATGATTTGCTTTGGTTCAAGAAAGTGTATTTCATGCAACTGGCCATGCATTAGCATACTAGTTGATATATCGTTGATTATTAATGTAGATTGCCTTTTGTCATTCAGTTCTTGCAAGGCTAAACAATCCAGAGTGAGGTGTGTAATATGTTGCAGTCATTATGAATTTGATATACACATAGGGTATATCAGATGTGCAGGGATGAGCTCGCCCCCAATAAACCAATGAATGGGTATATACATTACACATATCAGTACTTGTTCACTTGCCTTGCAATTGAGTGAGGGGGTGAGCTCTTAAGTTACAAATACATAATGTGTAGTTGTGTTGTGTAGGTGTTGTGATGTGTGATGCAATGTGGAAATACATTATGTACTTTTGGTGTAATTATTCAGAATGCCAAGGTGACGTATTGCCACAATGAAGGATGCCGCATGAGGACATTGTTGGTTTGATTGCTTATAATACTGCAATTTGTTCATCTCCTGTCTCATCAATATATGCAAATCATATGGTTTTAGCTTGTCTTGTATTTCCCTGACAGTTGTCCAAGTGAATGTGTTGCAGTTGAGTATCATGTATAGGGGTAATGTGTGGGTGGTTTTGTGTGGGTGGTTTTGTGTAAAACATACAAATGTAATAATTGACTATTATTTTGTTGTTTCTAAACGATAATACAACAATCCAAGGAATTGTTGATCCTTTCTTGTTTATTTCTGTTGAATTGTATAATAAATTGTGAATATATTATTGTTATAATTATCAAGCAGTCATTTATTTTTTGATTTCAGATGGATGGATAAACCCTGGGCTTGTTCTCATTGTATGATTTTCATTCAGAGAATCCATATCAACCTTTTTTGTAGTGGTGCTTTGTAGGCGTAGGTAAAACGATTTATATATCAATGGATACGGGGATCATATGTATTGGCCATTATTATGCCATAATGGCCAAACCCTAGATTTTATTCCTTGCAAAGGAATAAAGTAACTATTTTTGGGTGTGATTTTACAAACCCAGTAGTGATATGACAGGTGTTTCCCTGCGCAATCAAGTATTAGGGGTTTGTTAACTTTGTAGAGGTGATGAGTGGGTGATTTGATGTATAATGCCATTACTACAAATATGAAGCTTTTGGGGTATTTGTTGGTTAAATTAGAATACCTTTGTGATTTAACATTTTGTTGAATGAAGCCACACAACTTACATGTTGTTTCATTTTCATCAATCCATTTATTGGATGTATTATGTTATGAATGTCAACTGTGTGATAGTTATGTTATTCATATTATAGTATATGCTAATAAGATCTTTGTAACATTATACTTATGACTGCATTAGCATTAGTCATATATATACAGATGTTAGTTTTGTTAGTTGGATTGGGTTATTTTCTTTACCTTTCCAATATTGTCTAACATTTCCATTGAGGTAAGTTGACTAAATGCAATGTCGACCTTTCCAATATTGTCTAACATTTCTATTCAGTCGTGAGATCCTTCTGATCAAATTGTTTTAATTTCCCTAAAATTTAAACCTATGAATATGTGCATTAGGTCCTTTTGTGGTCAGTAGTGATTGGTGGGAGGTAGGATGTATAATACAATTGATGTAGGAACTATATCAAATAAATTCATGTTCTATAATTCAAAATAAGAAAGCCACTGGGTTATTTCAAACCCCAAACCACATGAGGCCCTTGTTGTTGTCATTTCTTACCAAATGACAGTTTACTTTGCTTCTATCTTACCATAAATTGTCAATTATACATTGTACTTCAGTAATTTTATGTGTGATAAAATTTTCAAAGAAAGTACTTGTCAAATATTCTTCCGAATGATGGTGGCTGGGCTACATTTATACAGGTATATAGTGTGCCTGTATAAATTGTTTGGTGGGGGAGCAAGTCCACAAGTGCACATTTGGACTCGTTTTCCCTGCCCCAGCCCAAAAAAATATGTAGCAGCAGGTATGTACGTGTACATGATCCTTTGAGTACCGTAAACGATCATGTGAGAGTGGAGTATATGTGTAATGATGTATAAGGCAGATACTGTGGAGGCCATATCAATTAAACTAATGTGACAATGAAGACAAAAACCATAATTGTCTTTGGGTACGGTGTATTCAATCATATCGTGTGTTCAATCCTAAGGCCAATATTGAAATTTGAATTTTTTGCTAATTGTCGTTGAAATAATGAATAAATTATCATTATTTCCATTCATTTATTTTGATCCATACGATACGATTTAAGGACTGCAGGGGTTGTGACTCTGGGTCGTGTAGCCCACTTGATGTGACATTCAAAGGGCCAGTTCTAATCAAATCATGGAATGAATATGACTTGGTTATTTAGAAACACTAATGTGACATGGTGATTCATTGGGCAAAACTGGAGGGCTTACTGTTCAATTTATGATATTTATTATATTAGGTAAATGCACAAATGTAATTTAAATTCCCTTGTTGGTTTAAACCCGGTGTTTTACTAGTCAAAAGTTCATGGAACATTTCATGTAATGTGGGTGTTATTTGTGTGCAGTAGCTCCTTGTCTCATTGCCTGCCAGTATTTGAATATAGGTACCAGATGTTTTAGTTCAAGCAATGTATGTCAATTAGTAATTAGTTGTAGGCAACAAGTTGCCATCATTTTTGGTACAAATGTTAACAAACCTGAAATACCAATGCCACATAAGGATCCATTGGAGCAAAGATCATGATTTCCTTGTTGTATAATCAAAATTTTGGGTATATTTTAATTGGTAAAATTTTAGGGATACCACATGACTTGCTTGATGTTACATTGGGTTGAGTCCGTCTATAAAATTATGATACTTCATAATAATTTTTATTCTAAGGTTTGTATTTCTTTTTTTTGCTTTCTCATGTTTTCTTTGAACCCATTATGTATTACAGGTGGTTGTGGCGTGATGTGGGGATGTGTATGTGGTCCAAAGTTGGAACCAAGCGCTTACAAAATATATCATTTACGATGTTATTTGTTAATTTGTAAAACCAGTGCAGAGTACCAAATGAATGGCAAGTGCGACCTGACTTCTTTGATGTTTATATTTATTCATCCTATAGAATAAATTATTTGATTAGTGTATCAAATCAAATCAAAGCTCTTTGTAGAAGCAACTAAGGATCTGTGTGGTAGGAATTTCTTAAAAGCAAAGATTGTAATCGATTTGAATCTCTAGATTACATGGAACTATCTATGCATATAATTTTGTGTGTGATTGTGAGGTATGTGGGATTTAAAAGCAATGTATCAAGCAATCACTATTGATGTTTCATGTTAAAGGAGGATGCCTTTGGAGGGGAACAATTTGTTGAGAATAGCAACCCGCCTTGCTTGTCAGAACGTTTTCATTGTACCTTTTCAGTGAGTCTTGTGCTATGTTATAAGATAGGTTATATTGATGTATTTACGCTGAAGAAGATATTTTGCAAAGTGTATACCAAAAATTTATGTATAAAGGGTGAGTTGTGTGGGCAGTAATAGTGTGGGTCATTTGATGTATAATGGATTGGCTACAGGCAATGTATGATTTAAAATTTTTTTAGTTAATTTGGGATATGCAAGAAACATGTCCATTTAATAGAGAAGAAACATGAGTTCCATGAAGTTCAAATCCAACTGAAATCGATTAGTTTGGAAACAGTACATTTTATAATTAATTGTGTTGAGTTGTTTTTAATTTGAATATTTTATATCACTCATTGTGGTCACAGTATATGAGGTAGGGGTGTTGTTTGGGGGTAGTTGAACTTGTGTTGGTGGTTCGGTGTACAATGTGGTGGCTCTAGTAATTATATCACATTGGTGTTGCACTTTGATAAAGTGGGATACCAATGTAACATTTCAATGTGAATTGAAGTAATTCACATGAGTTGATTGATGTACCAATATAATTATATTCCACAATATAATTATTAATCTTGTATTGTTTGGATTTCTATCATTTCGTGCGACAGGTTTCAAACCTGTAAGACTCTTTGAGAATTGCAGGTTTAATTAATTATTCTTACTTAGTTTAAAATGGTATTTCCTTTTTGTGTCCTTTCATTGTGAGTAAAATTTTGAGTTTTGTTCTAGCTTAATTACCAATTAATTTTATTGGAGTGATTAGATTTAATAAATATTTGAAAAGACGACACAAGTTCCTTGTTGTCGGGGTTGGTGAAAACGTTTCTAATTAGGTTTATTTGGTTGTATAATGGTTTTGTACCAATAATTTTATATCAATTATATTATTTCTCCAATTTCCATCAAGATGATTATGCCTGACATTTTCAATGTGTGTGGTTGAGTACACATTGTGAGCACACATTGTATCATTTGAAATTTCCTTTGTTATTTCAAATACCAGTGTGAGTATTAACTCATTGAAACAAACAACATGACTTTGTTGTTGTTTCATTGTCATGACATTTTATACTTTGTTTGTTTTGTATTTTATAAATCGGTTTTAATTGGATAATTGAAGCAATTGTGTTATGTGGAGGGGGTTTGATGTGGGATTTGATGGTTATAGGAAAGGTGTATGTTGAAAATTTACTTAGTTATTTAAATTGTGCATGCGACATGGTAATTAATTGGAGGCAACCACATGATTTCCTTGTTTTCTCTTCTTTGTTTATCTGTTGTATAGACATTGATGATTTTGCGTTTCTATTTCGATTATGACTCCAATGGAGAAGGAATCAATCATGATTTTCTTGGTTTCATTAAATTTAGATTTATTGCATTTTATAATTGTCTTCAATTTTCTTTTTTTTGTTTGTATTGTTGCTGTAATGTTCATGCAGCCTTTTGTGTATCATATCAACGGAATTGTATGTGGAGGATGGCGGAGTGTAGGTGTTTTCTTGTAGAATGCAATGGGTATAGATATCTTATGATTGAAGTTTGGCTTTATTAGTTTAAGATACCAATGCAACACCACAGATTCGTGGACAGAAGCGTGATTGTTGTATCAGATTAGGTAAGTATTTCAAATTCCTTTTGATATACTTGGTAATACATTTATTTTGGTGTTTGTAAACAACTTGAAAACAATGTTGATCATTGTCTTCAAGTTGTTTATGTATTGAGGGGTTTCTTTGTGTGTTCTTGTAATTTTCTATAATCATAATTGGTGTTTTTTTTTGTTCTTCTTTGTCCTAGAATATTTGTCTAGTTCACATCAAACTACTTGTGCAGTATGGGTATTTTGTGTGGGGATGGCGTGGAGTTTGATGTATGTGGAATTGCTATACGGAATGTTTCAATGGAATTATTCTTTGTTAATTTGAGATAACCGATGTGATGTAAGTGTTTCATTGTGGAATTCTGCTGGGATTCCTTTGGGATTCCATGGCTTGAAATATTTTAATTCTGGTCGATTGTTTTATCAAAAATCTTCGACTTGGTGTGATTATTACCATAACTGATGTTGTTTGAGAAAACAACGTGAGTTATTCTTTGATATATGTTTTCAAGATCTTTGCCTGTGGTTTTGCACCGCATTTTGTTTTTGTTTTGGCTTCCAATGTTTCCCTTCTATAAGTTTCTGCAATGGATTGTTGCATTGCGGGTTTGCTTTTGTGTAGTGTCTTCTTGTTTGGGTGGTTAGGAGTATCATGGGATGACTATAGGGAGTATGGTACGAATTTTGCTGTGATAATTTATAATGGCAATGCAACGGAAGGGTTTATAGGGGAAAACAACCAGGCTTATTTGTTGTTTCTTTTACCAGCAATATATTAATTTGGATTGAATCTTTTTTATAAACAGTTGTATTTTATATTCATGGGAATTGATAATTCCTTGAGGGGACCACAAGCTCCTGGTTGTTTGTGTTAGGGTTAGATTATTTCAATTCAGTTTGACGTGTTTTGGAATAATTTATGTTTGTATTTTTTGATGTGTCTTGGAAATATTTGGACCACTACCATGTAGCCCTTTTTTTCCGCTTGGTGTTGATGTGTTGGCGGTTTTGAAAAAGGAGGTTGTGGAATTGTATTGTTCATATTGTTCATGTTGAAATTCCGGTAGGAATTCAATGATCTCCTTCATTGGGGGTAACCGCCGGGCATGTTTCATATTCATGGAGTGTTTTACAAGGATGGCTTCCTAATTTCTGTTTTGTTTTATTGTATGTGATCGATTTACCATTGTTTCAATAATTGTAACAATGGTAAATAATTACAATAGCTGTGTGTTGAAGGTTGTGTTTATAGGCCGCTTGGTGGATGAGATAGTTTGATAGTGTAGCTCAGCGCCCTACGCACTGGCGAGTCCAGGATTGACATGTGTTAGGTGGTTGTGACGGCCAAGTAGGCTGGAATCCAAGTGAAATATAATTACATGTGTAGGGGTGAAACCTGGATATTAGCATATGGAGGAAGATGCAGCTAGTTACACCTGTTTATAAGCATATTTCAATGTCTGCAAGATTGGAGGTCCGGCGGGGGTTTTGTCCCAAAGGAGGTTAAAGCATTGGCTGCAATGCTGGAGTGGGAAGACCTTTTCGTGCGGCCGCCGAAAACCAAAAACGGCGGCCTCATGGATACTGTGATTCTTGATGAATGACGGTGACCACTGGATGGGCCGCCATTTCAGATTGTAGGCGGCCTTGGCCTAGTTTCTTGCCGCTGCTGAAGGACACCAAGAAGCAATTGTGGTGGTGTTGGGTCATTCCTTCGAGGCAGGCACCTTTCAGGGGCTTTGGCAGTGTGACGCCCAAAAGTGTCCACTTGCACCAAAGTGTACACTCGATAGCTAGCACCCACCCGCCGCTCCCAGGGGGCGGTGGGCAGGGCCCGAGTGCTAGGGAGATAGAGTCAAGTGCTTCTAATGGAAGCTCATAGTTAGGTGAAACTGCCCGAGATGATACAATGGGGATGATAGGTGTGTGCAATCCAGAATGAAGACCTTGAGGGTTGGTACGTGGACTAAAGTACTGTATATGATGTACTACATGGTAAGTCTACTAAAAATGATAACCACTAGCTGATCAATGATACACACTCACTATTAAGTGGGTAATTCTGCCAGCAAAACAAAATAACTTACCAGAATAGGGAGAGGTAAATAAAATATGAAAGTAATCCAGACTATTTGGACAAAAGACGACAGTGCTCAAGCATAAGTCAATGGTTTCTCTCTTCATCCCAAGATGTAGTTGGCAGAAAAAAAGATTATTTCAAACTTATAAAGAGTAGCAAATTCTTTTGGGACAGCCAACACTCCACATCAAGGTAGAAGGGTGGTAGGTGGCCTAATATGGGAATTGATAATGGAATTTGGTGATGAGGCTAATAATGCAAAAGGATACTCTGATTTGTTGGGTGGTAACCAGCATGAGGCCTTTGCTTCAACCGGACGGCTGTACAAGAGAGGTAATCACAAGGGCTGAGTAAGTGAGTGATGTTACATGTCAAGGCCTCTTATGCTGCTCCCTTCCTTGGTAACATGTTACCAAGTGCTACGATTGGGGATGTTGTATTGAATCCAACCTGTACCTGAGTACCGTTGAACTAAACATGTAATCAGGAGGTTTTTGGGTGGGGAGGAGTTGTGTATGGTGTTTGATGTTAGATTTGATGGCTATAGATGTATGAAAGTTTTTCAAGTTTGATAATTTCGAGATGTGGTGTGACTTGGTTTGTCATTCTAGAAAACCACATTTGTTTTTGCAAGACAGAAATTTATTAAATTGGTCAACATCTAAAAATTTGCATTAGTGTTTCAATTTCATGATAATTATTTCTATAATTTTCATCACTCTTCTGGTTTAAGCAGGTTGCATTGGGGTGTTTTGTTTTCCAACTAATTTTTAAGTAGTGAAACAATGCCAAAATCATATTGAGTCAGGCTGTTTGTCAAAAACCTGAGCATTAAGGGGTTTTTGGTGTGTGGTGGTGTCGTTATGTATATAAGAACTTTCTAGGAGGTAGCTCTTGAAATATTATCTATCAAGTGTATAATTGGTAATATGGAAATCCCATGCGCAATGGAGAAAACCATATGGCATTGTTTGTTCATTGTTTGTTTGTATACTTGGTATTAGAATACCAAGTATACAATCACTCAATTTAGTTATGTATACATGATAGTGAAATATCTCTAAAGGTTTCACTGAGTATGTGTTCTTGCAGGGAGACGTGTCAGTTAAGATTTTATTGGTTGATATAAGATACCAATATGAGGTAAGAGGAGACAACCGCTGATTCTTTGGGGAGTTGAATGGTTTTATTATAGTTCACAATGAATTTTGAATTTTTGTTTTGATTATGCTGGTCTCAACAGTCAAACTTTCAGCATTTGAGTTTGTATTGGTTGAAACTGGATGTCTGCAAAGTAATGATGCCTTGGAGGCAACGACCCCAGTGGCTGGTTGTATGTTCTTGAACATCTTCCCTTTAGTTTAATTATACTTAATAATGACTTTTCTTCCAATTGTTTCATTTCATTTATTTTAGTGGTCCAAATATTGTGAAGTCTGTCTTCCATAAGTAAAAATGCTGAGTCAAGGTGAGAATCCATTGCAGACAACCATACAGCTTGGCTGTGGTTACTTATCCTGGA
This sequence comes from Melampsora larici-populina 98AG31, assembly GCF_000204055.1. Taxonomy (NCBI): domain Eukaryota; kingdom Fungi; phylum Basidiomycota; class Pucciniomycetes; order Pucciniales; family Melampsoraceae; genus Melampsora; species Melampsora laricis-populina. Next base: position 26,617 of record NW_006768815.1, read on the forward strand.
CCACTTTTGATTTTGCTTAATATATTGGCAATGAATTTTCTTGTTTTTAGTGAAACCATTTGTTTGTTGAAAGTTAATCATTCAACATAAGGAATTACATTTGGTTGGCAAGTATACCTTGGGGGAAACCACATGAGTGGCTTGATGTTGCGGAAATCTAATCTCATTTAATTTAGATTTGTATACTTGACAATAATTTTGCATTTGGGGTTAAATTTTTGGTGAAATTATTTGTCAGGATATTATAATTCAAGTTTATATTTGTTCATTTGAATTGCGCAAGCAATGTAAGAATGCATTCGAGACGACCACACCGCTTGTGTGTTGTTAGTTTTTCTCGGGCACATTTGAATTGGTTTAATTATACTTGATAATAATTTTTCTTACATTGATTTCATTTTTATTATATTGTTTGTCGAAATTCAATTATTTGAGTTTATGTTTGTCAATTTACAATGGTGATTCCAAGGTAAGAGTACAATGAGGAAAACCATGTCACCCGGTTGATGTGTTCCATTGAATATGTTTCCATGGGTAATTCCTCGAGGCATCCACACAACTTGCTGGTTGGGCTGATTTATTGATTGTGTGTATAGTTGTTGAAATGGTGGATAAGGATTCTAGGTGATAGCGACGCCATATACAAAATAATGTTTTAATTTGTTGTTTTAGATAGCGATGCAGCGTAATAATACATTGGACAGGACTATGTGACTTTCATGTTGTTATAATGTATTCAATGTATTTCAGTTGGTTCATTGGAGACACACATAGACTTGCTGGTTGTGAACTTGTTTGTCTGATTTTCATGAAATAGATTGTGTGAGACAAGTGTTTGTTGGGTGTAGTAGTGTGGTGTATGTGGTTCAATGTCAAAAGCAATGGCAAGCCTAAACATACCATATGGGTTCCTCTATGTTAATACCCAATATCAAAGCCACATGGTAATAATCTGTATTGTAATCAATTGTATTCCAGTGGTTTAAATTAATTATTAATATTTGGAGTGAGTGAACCACACATGTCTGATGTTGTTAGATTTTGTTAAAAGCTGTGAATAGAGTATCCATCTAGTTTGTAAGTTTTTTCATTGCTGAAAGATCATTGAAATATTTCAAGTCTCTAGTCTTGATCAAACAATTCATGCCATTTCTTTTTGTGTGTCTTGGAGATTTGTAGGTGTATAAGGTAGTGGGTATGGCAATTGGATCTTTATCATTTTTTCAGTAAAATGAGAAAGCTGTTGCAACATAAGATTGGGTTGAGGGAATCTGCACAACGGATTTGCTGTTCCAAAATCTTGAAACCTTTTGGTTTAGTTTTGTTATATTATATCTTGATCCTGTTGGTGTTGGGTTTGTGTTGAATTGCTTGTTGCAATGAATTATCACATTGTTTAACGGACGGTAAAGAACTAGTCTGTCACGATGTGTAGTTCATGATTAAAATAAGTTATCGACAAATTAAAATCTATGTTCAAGAACTGAATATATGTGGTGTTATTCAATTCATTGTTTTCTCATGGTAGTAGTATGGAAAGTATCTTCAAGGACTAGTAACGTGATGACATGAGAAAATTGGGGTGTTTGATTTGTCTTGATAGTGATCTGGAGTGTTATGTGGGATATTGTGTTTTTGTGTTGATGATATCGAGTTGGTTTGATTTTCATATATCCTAGCCTCTGTCTACCTTCAGATTTCTTTTTCCTTCTTGTCGAAGGAATTTATCTGAAGGTCATGTATATTATGTTTTTTAATTTGAATACCTTTGTTTACCAAATTAATTTTTGTCTCGCACGTATATCTTTATTTTCATTTCTGCAGTCGAGGTTTTGTCTTGTCGTCTTCAATTAGGTGTGTGAGCTTCGTGCTGGTGTCTCGTCCTCAGCTCAGTGCTTCGTCAGCACGTCAAGCTGAAAGTTTTTATTAAACCTTTGGAAGGTTGTATTTCAGTCAAATTCTTACATTGGTTTGCTCATAATTTTTTTCATTTTATTGAGGCTTTACAGGTAGTTGGTATGTGCAGTGGTGTTGGGTAGGCCATGGGAAGTATAGTGCGAAGGTTGTAGGTAGCTTGTCATTGGCATTTTCAATGTCAAGCTACAGTGCGAATGCAACGTAGGATATCATTGGAGGAAACTGCCTGGCTAGCATGTTGAGACTTTTCCTTGAGATATGTTATTGCTTTGCAGTCTTTTATTGCAAGCAATGCTTCTTTGGAGGGAACTGCACATCATCCTTGTGAGTTGATTGTCACACATTGGTGAATTTAATTTTTAGTATGTTTCATAGTCAGATGTGTTTTATTTATTTTATTTCTTCAAATGTTATGAGACGGTTTATGTCATTTTTTAATTGTGGAGTTGCTTTGGAGGTGGTTTGGTGTATGATGGAATGGGTATGGGGAATATCTCATCTGGAAATGTGTTTGAGAATTTGGAATGCCAGAGCAGCATAGTCATTTGGTGCGGGAAACATCGGGGAATCTGTGTTGTTTGTTGTAAATCTATTGTATTTAAAGATCAGTTTTAATTCGGTGATTTTATTCAACTTATTCATTACTTGGGGACACACGACATCCTTGTTGTGTTTTGTTAAAACAATTTGGATTAGTAATCTTATTTTCCATAATGATTGTTATTGATTATTCCCATTGTGTTGATGATTTGATGTGGGTCAAACTATTCATACATTAAGGGTTTTCTTTAGGTGTATAACTGATGTTTTAGCTCTCGTGTTATTAACAATGAGAACTGTTTCGTAGTGTTTATTTTGAGTCATTTATGTGCGTAAGTCGATTGAAACTAGGATTATGGTTTTTCGTGTGTGTATGGTGGCTTTGTGATGATGGAACGTTGTGTTTTGGCTGCAATGGCTATTTGTAACAATGAAAATTTCTTAGCAAACTCATAATGGCAGTGCACTTAAGGTGCGTTGGAGGAAACCACGTGAGTTCCTTGATATTTCTTGTTCTTTAAATCGGGTAGTTTAGTTATATGGGTCTTTATTTAATTTTTGTTTCTTCGGTTATTTTACTTCTTTAATTTGCCTCGAACTATTTATGTAATACGGTGTTTATTGGTGGTGGTGCTGTGTGGGTGGTTTGATGTTCAATGTGAGCAGGGCAATGATTATTTGTTTTTTTTTTGCTTTGTTAATTTGGATTACCAGAGCAGCATAATTAAATTTTATGGGGGGCCGCATGACTTGGTCATTGCAATATTTTATGAAAAAGTTGTGAATAGTTTTGCTATATTATATAGGCCAAGTATATGTTGCCCTAATTTCTATGTTTTGTGTCTCTGGTTTTCATCAAAGGGTTTAACTGGTAAGGGTGTTTTTGGGTGTACTTTTAGTTTAGTTTTGTCATAATTTGTAATTAATTTTATGTGATTGTGGTTATGTTGTTGTTTTTTGGTGGATTAATTTATTAATGCAAGTGTGATGAGACTATTTGTGGATTGTTTTTTTTTCAGTGGTGTTGTCTAGGTGGTTTGGTGTATGGTGCATTGGCTAGAAGACTGTATCATTTGATTTTTCTTTGTTATTGTGTAATACCAATGCAAGACAAGGTTGCATAGGGGTAAACCACCTGGCTGCTTTGTGATTTCTTATTCTCAGAATTGTTCAATTTAGTTTTAGTAGATTTTCTTAAAATTTTTGTTTTGGGGTGGTAATTTTATTGTTTGTTTGAGGGGGCCATATGACGGTTTAGTTGTTTCGATTTCTGGATGTCTTTGGATTTAGTTTTGACCTATTACAAGCATCTTTATTTCATTGGGTTGATTTGAATTGTTTTACTACTATCATTTTGTTTAATGGGATTATGTATTATATTATGGGTAGTGGTGTGGGTGGATTGAGGTGTAATGCAAAGGTGATTGCAATTATATCATTTGATTTTTTCTTTTTTGATTGTAAAATCCAATACAGCACGGAAATCATTGGAGAGGGTCACCTGCTTAAAACAGATCAATTTAATTTTATTCAATTTCAAAGTCAGCTTTATTTTATTGTTTTGTTTTCAATGGTATATCCTTGAAGAAAGTCGCATGACTTGCGTGTGGTTTCATTTTCTTGAAGTCATTCAATTTACTTTTGTTTGATATTAAATTTTTGGTTGGTTTACTCAAAGTTGATTATGTTTTGTCTGGATCTAGAGATTTTTGTCAAACTGTCTATATGATGTGTTTGGTTTGTGTTTGTGTGGGTGGGTAGGTGGTTTGATGTAAACGGCAATGGCTGTAGGAGCTTGCTTGAATCTTCGTCAATTTGGAATGGCGAGTCGGTCGACTTCATTGAGGAAAGGCAAACAACTTGTTTGTGTTTTCATATACTGTTACTTCAGTGGTTTCCTTTTTTTTTTGTCCAGTTTGGAGTAGTTTGGTTATCTTGAACTAATCACAATATTCAAGTATTGGGGGTTTTGTGTGTAGCCAGCTTTGCGGATGACATGGTTTGTCGTGTAATGCGGCGTGCTACGCGCTAGCCAAACAGGAGGTGGTACGTGAGGTGTCTACCCTTTGTGACAACCATGTGCCGGAACCAAGGTTGAATGTTGCAGATGTGTAGATAGAGCAATCTGGATATTAACATATTTGTACATCTGAGACTGTTTGTACCCCTTTATAAGCATATTACAGTGAGGTAAGGATTTGCCCTGCAGGGGGTCTTTGTCCAGGAGGCAGGATTCCCGCTGCACAGAGGAGCTTCAGGAAAATGGCCAATGTGAATGGCCGCCGGAATTCAAAAATGGCGGCCCAATGAAACATGCCTTTCTTGGTCCCTATGTGTTCACGTCATTTGGGCTGCCTTTTTCAATTTTAGGCGGCCTTGCCTGGCTCCTTTGTGCTGCTGGAGGCCGCCAAAATGCATTTTCGGCGGCCATTGGCCTTTTTTTTGGGCCCATTGCGCAAAAGCGTACACCTTTTTAGGGGCTCCGGGCCCCGGGACGGCCAAAAGTGTACGCTCCCGCCAAAAAGCGTACACTCGGTACCATCCCCCCGCCCTCCGGGCGGGGGGGCGGGTGCTAGGAAAAAACCTCTTGATATGTTCCGCCGCAACTCTTCTATTCATAACTGTTCCGTCCAATTCTTCTAATATATAAGACCCTCCAGGATATTGCTCTTTCACTCTATACGGACCATTCCACCTGTCTTTAAATAATTTTCCCCACTGCGTTTCTAAACTATTATTGTAAACTAGTACCAAGTCACTGCCTCCAATGCTCCTCTTAATCTATGTGAATTTTTCTCATCCCAGTAAATAACTCCATCCGTCCTTGCCCTCATCATCTGTTCATATGCTTTCTTCAACATCTCATCTCTTTGCTCCAATTGCTCCACTCTTGCCATCAACAATTCCTCCCTAGTAGTAACCGTGTCCCAATCTACGCCAAGAAAAGTTCCTACTTCAACATCTACTGGTAAGATTGCTTTTTGATTAAACATAACTTCATACGGCGAAAATCCAGTTGTACGCTTAGTTGAAATCCTATCTGCAAATAAAACTAAAGGTAACTTCTCCGCCCACTTATTTCCATCTTCACCGCACATCTTGACTAAAGTATCCTTCAAAGGTTGATGACCGCGCTCTACCATTCCTTCACCTTGAGGCCAATACGGAGTAGACTCCCCCAACTTTGATCCTGACATCCGCACTGCATCTCTCAACTCCGCCTTGAATTCTGGTCCACCGTCCACCGTGAAACATTTCACCGCTCCATATCTCCATATCCATTCTTTCAAAATAAAGTCTGCCACTGCTTTTGCTGTCAATTTTTGTAATGCTTTAGCTTCTACCCATCCGGAAAGATCATCCCGTGCTACAATCAAATATTTATATGTACTAGTCTTGATGTGAACTGCATCCAAACTAACTCGTCCAAATACCGTAGATTCTCCTGTAGCATGTCCCTTCTCCTTCTGAGTTCTTGGACTTCGCCGCTGACAAGATTCACAAGACATAACCCATTTACGTACATCTTCCTTCATTTCCGGCCACCAAAATCTTATCAAACATCTTCTATAAGTCTCTTCTACGCCTCTATGACCCATCTCCTCATGTAATCTCTGTAATACTATCTCCTGCCCATCCTTTCTTGAAACTACTAACCTCCCACAAGGTACACCTCTCCTCTTTAATCTTCCACGTTCCACAAAAAATGTCCTAGCTCTATTCTGAATCCATTGATAATCTTCATCTGAACAATTCTCTGGTCTATTAAAATTCTTTAAATATTCCTCAAGCAAAATCCATATTCCGTCCTGAGTCCAAGGTGATAAATCATCTGCATCTTTATCAATATTAGAAACAGGAAAACCTTCATGTGGTGAAATGTCTCTCTGTTCTTCATCAAAATCCTCTCCTTCAGAAGTTGAGTCTTCTCCAACTGGCCGTCTTGAGAGTCCATCGGGCATTCCAAAATTCTTTCCGGACTTGTGAACAATATCATAAGAAAATAATTGAATGAAAGCAACCCATCTGGTCATAGGCGCATTTGGTAAAGTAGGTCTATTGATCATTTCTATTAAAGATTTGGCGTCCACTTGAAGTTCAAAATGTTGTCCCCACAGCTTACTTTGAAATTTCTTCAGAATTCTAGCAACACCACAAAGCTCTAATTTTGGTTGTGAATATCTTGATTCCACGGGTGAAAATACCAAAGATTCATAGAACACCGGCCTAACTTTTTCCTGCTTATCCTCCTGCATCAACACACCTCCTGCTGCAATCTGACTTGAATCTACCGCTAAAATGATCTCAACATTATATCTTCACCAATAATCTTCTTCAGCGTATCCAATGCTTCCTGACATTCCTCTGTCCAATACCACTCTACATCCTTCCGAGTCAACCTCCGCATAGGCGCTGCAATCTTTGAAAAATCTTTAATAAACATTCTGACATAAATACACATTCCAAGAAAACCTAAAACCTCTGTTGTATTTCGTGGAACTGGCCAATTTTGAATTTTATTCTTCTTCTTCTTTGATGTAGTTCTTCCATCTTTACAAACTACGTGTCCTACAATCTCCAATGCGGGAACACAAACCGCAAACTTCTTTCCGGAAACTGTCAAACCAGCCTCTTCAATCCTGAATAACACCCTTTCCAAAGTAATTGCATATTCCCAAATGAAACGCCTAATCCCCGGATTCGCATCCAGAACTGCGTCACCGTAAGTAGAATCAGGACCTTTGATTCCGCCGTCATCAATGAAGATACCTACGTTCTGTGGAATTTTGTCTTGAAGAATCCACATCATCTGAGCTTGATAAACCGCTACTGAGTTTGTAGCACCTTGAGGCAGTCGAGTAAGTTGTAAGCGCCCTAAAGGTGTTTCAAAAGTGGTTAATGGTCTTGAAAAATCTGCTAACTCCCTCTCATCATATCCTCCCATAATATCACCCAATCCGTAACATGCTCTTCCCGCAAATGCTTCTACAAACTCTTCCGGCGCCGGAGGCAATCCCGCATCCTTGATAGTAACTTTGTTCAGTTCTTGTAAATCATGCACCACTCTAAGCTTCCCGTCTTGTTTCTTGACACAAAATACTGGACTTGAATAACTTGAAGTAGATTGCTCATATAAACCTGTCCGTAGCCTTTGACGTACTAATTCAATGTATTCAGGTTTGATGGCCGCTGGAATAGGAATTGGCCTCTTCTGCCAAGGTTTGTGATCCACAACAGGAATTGCATAAGGAAATCCATAAGAATGCTTCAAAACTCCTCTCTCTTCTTCACAATACGCAATAGCTCCTTCCCGTAAAACTACCACATGTAATAATAACTTCAATTCTTCATCACTCAACCAGCCTTCCGGTCCAAAATTACACATCTTCAACCGCTCCAACGTAGTCTTCTTAGTTTCTACGAAGTCCGGAGGATTCATTGATAAAGGAGTTTGATAAGGATCTCTAGACAAAGGCGGTCTTTGTAATGGCGGATTGAGATGTTGTGGCATTGCTGCATTGACCGGTCAAACCTTTTTTGCTACCGGCTTATACTTTGTAAAACATAAAATATTTCCTTTCTTCCATTCTTCACACACTTCTGCTTGCTGTCTAATATCAAAACCCTGATTTAAATTCTGAACTGTCTCCCATTCATCATCATTCAATAATCCTCTACTGATTCCTCTTTCTAACTCTTGAACACATCCGCCGTAATCTTCTAATTGTACATCACTACTTGAAAACTCAGACTGAGAAAGAGACGATTCAATGAAACTAAAAGAAGAAACATATCCAAAATCTTGAGAACTACTATCCTCCACTTTATTCCCCTCTTGCGCGTCCTCCATTGATACCAAGGCTGAAAAATAAGAAACTTGAGACTGAGACTGAGACTGAGACTGAGACTGAGACGTAAATTGAAATTGAATAAGAGAGTTGAAATTATCTGTTGTACACGACCAAGTCCCCATTTCACTATTAGTTGGCAATGGACATTCAAGGTTACTTGGATTTGCTATATACTGAATGACCCTTGATTCACCGACACCACTTACAAAAAAGCCTTTTCTTCACCGGAAAATTCTTCTACATAATCCGGAACTACACTACTGTCTTCATCCTTAACCTCCTGCTGCAACCGCGCTAATTGTGCTTGTACCACCGTCGTCCTTTTCTCTCCCAAGTCTAACTCTCTTTCCCAATCTCCTTCGTCCGGTTGACATATTGTGAATCTAGTCCAAATACCATGTTCATCCTTCAAAGTTGACCACTCACCAACCGCTTTTCCAAACTCTATTCCCGCTCTGAAATCCATAAGAAAGGGACGTCCTAATAAAATTGGACACTTACTCTCCTTAGCTATCCAAAAATGCGCCACCCCTTGTACTCTAGTGCCAACCACAACCTCTATAGCTTCACCAATACCAATCAACTCCGTCCTTTGACCACCAATACCTCTAACTCCAGATCTAATTGAAACCAATCCAGTCAATCCCAATTCCTCTGCAACTGATTCAGGAAGAATATTGATTTGTGAACCGGAATCCACCAAAGCTTTAACCCTTTTCTTCTTTCCGCCTAACATCATTTCCAAGTAACCTAAAGGACACGAATACAAAACATCTTCACCATCTTCCTCACTCTCAGAAGTTGAATCATCATCTTCTAATCCTCCTGCCGCTGCTCGTAAAGGCTTGATGATTCTGGGTATTACCACCCGTCGCTTTGAGACTTGCTTCTTCATATGTTCCGCTAATGCCGGCGAAATAGCACATAATTCTCCAACCTCTGCTTCAATATGAGTCTTCATAATTTTCTCAACCACTTTATCCATTACTCCTTCATAACTCCGCTCCACTGGCCGTTCAAATCTTCCTTTGATAATGTCCTTCTTCTCCGCTCGCGGTGCTACTACAGTTGCTCTCTTTCTTGCCTTCAATTTCGCCAAAGGAACATCTTCGCTACTATCATCATCTTCATTCAATTCCATAATCTCATCCTCTACTTCATAATTCTCATTCTGAATTGTAACTTTCTTCTTCCTTGGCGCGTCAACCGGTTCCGCTTTACCTCTACCTCTTTTAACTTCCACATCATAAACTTTTGTACCTGCCCCTGCCATAACTGACTTCAATCCTTTACTTGTAATACCCGGCGCCTTCCAATCTTCTAAAATTCCACAGCTAGCACGTAATTCCTGAATTTGAGGGTCCCCATTAGCTGCTTTACTTAAAATACCTGTCACAGTTGTCTTCTCTGGTACTGCTGGAATTGACACGACAGGAGGTTGAGTTGACACTTGAGGACTTTCACCTTTTGCCGCTGCAATCTTTGCTTGTTCAACTTGTAATGAATAATCAGCAACTACGGTACGAATTGGCCAACTGCTATCCCATCTGACTACCGCTCCATTTGACAAGATGTAAGTATTGTTATGTTCTGTAACAAAACCATCATTTACATCTCTTTGTTTATCCGGACATCTATTATGACCATGTCCTTCTTTACCACAATAATAACACATCAGTGGTCCATCCCGAAAAGCACGTTGTTGAAACTCTCCACGCGTAGGTCCGTTATTCGGTGGAGGTCCATAGGGTCCGCTGGATTGTTGACCACCATTAGTTTGTTGGAATTGTCCTCCAGAACCATTCCATTGATTAGAATTCGAGTTAAAACCTCCATGTCCGTACTGATTTCCTCCGTAACCACCCCTATTACCTGAATATCCACCTCGTCCTCTAGTCATCCCAAAATTTGCGTATTGACCACCATTATTAAAATTAGGACCAGAAGAATTATTATTCAAGTTTTGACCCCCTTGCTGACCATTTCTGAAATAATTTGAAGCATTAAAACTAGGCGCAGATCCACTGTTTTGAGCTGTCGGACCAAGGTTCTGTTGCTGTCCTGAAAATGATTTATTCTGAAAACTAGAATGATTTTGAACATTCTGATTTCCAGCCAAAGGTCGATTCATTCCTTGACTGCTCCACACCGCAAACTGACTAACTAATTCATTAATAGTAGCTTCATCCCCCGACTTTCCACCAATCTTCTTGTTCAATCCTTCCATCTTTAAACCTCTTCTTTCCATATCCTTCTGTACCACCTTCTCCTTAAGCTCATCATCCTTCTTCATCTCAACTTCTTTCTTTCCGCGTAATTCCTCAAATACCAATTCAACTTCCGCCCGCAATACCTTCTCAATTGACTTCTTTAACACTTTCCACCCCGGTAATCTATGTCTTCCATCCTTTGTAATCCTTAATTCATCTTCATCCCTTAAGTTTTCCTTGATCTTCTTCTGCATATTATCTGAAAAAGCTCTATAGTAATACGTACAGACTTCATCTTCAGAATCAATATAATCATTTTTCTTCAAATAAACTAAGATGCTTTCAAACTTGTGACGAAAACCTTCAAATTCCAATTTTGAATCAATACCACCATTTCTTTCGTACTCCAACACCAATTCCTTCAAATCTTCAATTGTATACCTAGGTGCCTCACGTATTGACACATACCGGTCCTTCATCTCTGCCTTTAAAGTTTTCCAATTCCATTCCCCTTCACCCCAACCATCAAGTTCCTTAATTTCTTCCTTTAAATCCTTTCCATCTACAAATGCGCACACCTGCATTGCCATATCAATACCACTAGCACCATCTACTTGCGCAGCAACCTCAAAATCCCGTAAAAACTTTTGAATGTCATCCCCACGCCTAAATCGTAATTCTGAATCTTGAGGTTCAATCTTTACAACCTTCTTCTTGTTCTTCTTCTTCTTCTTAATTTCAACATCACTTTCATCCTCTGAACTTGAACTACCATCACTACTGTAAACTTTCTTCTTTCCTTTCCCCTGCCTCTTATCCGCCTTAACTTTTGCCTCCTTCAACGCTTTCAACAACCTTTCCATCTTCTCTGCCTGTACTTGAGCCTCCTCTAAATACGCCTCTGCTTCCTTAAATGAAATTCCACCGTCCTTCATCATTCCTTCTACATCGTCCAGTGAAACAATTTCCTCCTTAAACCTTCCTTCTGAACCCTTTTCCGTAACATTATCCCCTGAATCATCACCACTATCTTCCTTTTCCCTGTATGACTTACGTTCCTCTTGACCAATAACACTCCCACCTTTAATACCAGATCCAGACACAGCAGGTTCCATTGCAGGTTGTTTTGAAGCCGCTGCCGGTGGAAGTTCCTTTTGAGATGACATGATCAGATAAGAGATTCAATGAAATTTAGAATTGTAGTATTGATGATTCTGATTTCTAAGTTAGAATTTGAAATACAAGAGTTGCAAGTTTGATTGGTGAATGACTGAATAATTGATGTAAATAATTTTGATAACCACAACTTCAGATTTGTATCCGCGCAGAAGTTGAGATTTTGAAGCAATTTAAGATCTGAAATATGAATAACAGGAGTTTGAAAACTCCGGTATGATGAAATTTGAGTTATGATGAGCTTAAAATACGCAAAGTAAAGAAATGTGATGATGGTGACCACAAGGATCAGTTGATGGGGATCTGGTTTGATGGTTCACTGCAAATTATAAAGGTGAGTTGATGAGAATTTGACAAACAAACACTTTGATGATTTGCGGATAGATAATGTTGAGATTATAATTTTATTTCTGATAAAATAATTTGATGTGAATCACTGAATTTGAAATACGATTTGAGTAGTTAAATTTTAACTGAGATATATGATTGTCTTGCGGATTGAATAAATTTCAACGCAGAGTTCTGAGATATAATTTGATAATTTTGAGATTTGAGATTTGAGATATGATGATTTGCGGAATGAATAGTAATTTTAAATTGATGGTAAGATGAATTTGAAAATTGAAATTGATATCTTGAGTTCAAGAAACTACTTTTGAGGAAGAGCACCTCAAAGACACAAAAGTTGTTTTGAGAAATTGCTCCATTGGAGTCACCAGATGTAGAACTCCTACGCTGTGTGGCGTAGGCTGAGCCGGAGAGGGGATGAGATTCCACCAATGAAATAATGATGAACTCGGGTGCGGTGAAGCTGCCCTCAACCTTGAATATAAAGTTCAAAAAAAAACAATCAAGCAATTCTCTAACTACTTTTGACGTTCACAAATATAACCCGTAACACTAATATAATGATTCTAAAAGATCCGCAAGATCTGGTGGATTCCAATGATACCCTACGCTAAACTATACGAGGTTGTGATAAGAAACTATGTTGATTTCAAGTTTTAACATAACTGTTGCTACGTGTGATTAAAAAAATGATAATCTGGAAGCCCTGATAAGAAAACCCGGCCCTGAGCTTGAATCCAACCAACTGACAACCAATATATGACAAAGCTCAGCAACAACAAATATCACAGCAACAAAATTCCACACGAGATACCACAATAACTATCCCTTTCAAACAACAACACTCTTTTGATCAATGCTTCAACAATGTAAACCTCTCTTTTCTATCTTCCTTCCTTCTTCACTAAGCAAAATAAAGAAATAAAACTAACGAGATCAATTTTAAACCGTCAGAATAACTAACAATGATTTTCTAATTCTTTGATAGGATGTTTGAAAAAACTCTTATACGCTCTCAAGAACGCAAAGACACGATCAAAACACTCAGACACAGACCCGAACACCAATACGATGATCAAACACTAGCACGCTTTCAAGAAATAACACTAGAAACCCTTCAGAACACTTTTAGATGCGAACACTTAAAAAAAACTTGATGATCCCTTGGATGGATCACAAAAAAAAGAAAAACACACTACACTAACTCCTCCGACTAGACACAACGGACCAAGCAGACACGAACTGATAGATAACTTCTCTCAATCCCTCCCTCCTGCTTTCTCAATTTTCAACTCGATCTCCAATCGGACTTTTCTTCTCTTCAAATCACACAAGGTAAGGTTTTTTAATTCATCTCCACTATCTCATTCTTGCTTTTAAGTATTTAAATTCGATCTTGGCCCTTTATTTAAGTAAGTACTTTGTTTCAATTCTTTGTTTGTTCTTATTTGATTTCTTTCTGACTCAATCTTCTTTCTTGCTTTGATTAGTTTGAAGATTGGACCTCAAAATCGAATCTCTATTCTGTTTCAATTGTTATTCTGATCTTTGATATGGTATGTAGTTTGCTTCTTTTTTTTTCTATCTTCTCCACTTTCTCACTGTACTAACTCTCTATTTTCTTTTCTTAACCATTCTTCTTTGGATCTTAGATTCATTAAATTCGATTTTGACTGTTCATCAAGATTCATTTCATTTTCGATTTTGGGGTCTTCATTCGCTTCTAGGTACCTTCCTTTAATCAATTGATACCAAAAACTTCCATTGGACCCTTACATCCCAATCAATCTCATTATGTCACTCAATCACATCATCCAAATCAATCCCATTGAATCAGACTCATCAAATCAAATTCGATCTTAGCTACTTTCCAACTACAACCCTCAAAAACTGACCTCCTGTCAGTAACAATCAATCTCCACTCGATTTCGATCTTGACCTATGATCATGATCTTCATCCTTCAATTAAACTGACTCAGAATTCCAATATAACTTTGATCACACTCCTAATCTAGTATTCAGTTTTGATTTTGGACTCCAATCTTGATCCTGTAAAGTGAGTGAGACATCTTTTAGCTTTCCTGGATGTTAACCTTGACAGTAACTGATAGTACCCTCTTTGTCTTGTTTGAATAACAGACCCCAAAATCAAACCTTCATTGACTTGAAATTTTCGATTTTGGGCTGTAATTTAGGTATGTAAGTTTTGTATTCTTTCTTTGTCTCTTCAACTGAACTGAGCTGATATGATGATGAGCTTTGAGTATGTTATGTTTAATTGTTTATTTAACCTAAGCTATCAATCTTGATCATTTTGGATTCTGAGCCTTGCTTTAGACATGTCTTTTCCCTGTTGATTTTCTATTCTTTTCTTTCACCTAACTAAATATTATACACTTTTCAATCTGTTATCCTCAATGATTCTCTGATATTCTTTTTAACTCTTCCTTTATGTGATTCTACTTGTTGAATTTCCCTTGATTATGAATGTAAATTTGGGCTATGTTCTCTGCTTTGTAATGATGTGATTATAAGAAATTAGGGTGCTTTTGATAAAATCTTGATAGTGAATTGTGCTCAGCAGTGAAAATGAAATAAAATATGAGTTTAATTGTGAATTTTGAGAGTTATAAATATGCGTAGAGTCAGATTATCAAATAAAAATGTGGTGATGTTAATGTATGATAATGAGCTTCAGATGTACTGTTAGGATTTGATCTCCACAGCGTGAACCAGATACAACAAGTATCCAAACCAAAATAGACCCATTCCCTTATAGATGGCTCATAACACAAACCACCCAAGCAAAAGATCATAATCCACAATAGTCATATTTCTGCTTTCTGGGCATTAATTACCCTCAAAATCCAATATTTTTCATTCCTGTTTTATCTCTTTCCACAATCCCTACTTCTGTTTCTTTCATGATCATCATGAATCCTATTGCTTTGACCATAATCTCTTCCATCTCTATCTGATTGCCTATGTCCGCCCTTATAAAAACCTCTATCTATCTTTTTCTTCATCCTTATGCCTACACCAATCCCAACTCCTCTACCTATGCCTATAATTTGTACCATCAGAATCTCCTTCCTTATCACAACAACCATCATACCTATGGTCTTGTCATTTCAATGGATATTCTTTTGGATTCTTCAGCAGTCTGTTTTCCTACCATCCCAATCATGAATCTATTTGATGCTGCTCTTACTTCCATTCCTGTTGTACAATCTTGTTTAAGATGTGGTCCACCACAATTTCAACATCCAGATTTTATTGGTTTTCCATCTTTCCCAAGTTGACCCTTCTGACTCCATCCAGCATCTTGAGATGTAGTATCCTATATGAAAATATTTGAAGTAAATTTAATTATATGAAATTCTAGATTCCAAATAAAGACAGCAAGAAGATTGGTGTGACTTAATTCTTTTGCTAAATGTGTTCATTTTATTCAATGCATCTTTCCAAAATCTTGCACTTGCATACCTGCTGGAAGTAATTTTGTTTTGTTTTGTTGTACCTTCAGTAGGTGCAGTGGAATCATGTTTTTTCAAAAACTTTTGCTTCCTATATAAACCAAAGAATGAAAAATATGTCACATGAGATTGAGAGTATCAATTATAGTATAAAAAACCCAATGAAACTGACCGCATAAAATGCACTCTTAGGATGATATTTTTATAGGAAAGTTTGTTGTCCTTTGGTTTAGCTGCACAGGTTTCAATTGAAAATTTGATATCATCTGCTAATTTTTCAGATTCAGGTAAAGCTCTTCTTCCTTCGAATGGTTATTTTTCTTTCTCATGTCTAACCAAAATAAATCAAAATAAAAAAAATCACATCTCTTTTCGGATGAAGAGAAACATGAAAAAGTTGAATGGTTTACTCTAGCATGAAGTCTTTTTCCCTTTTCAGTTGTTTTGATATCTTAATCTCCATGCTTCAAATTCTGCTTCTGAATTTAATTCATCAGTCTCATCCACACCAGGAACACCTTTGATTCCCTCTTTAAACAAAAATGAAGAATCAAGATGTCAATCAGCTTTTCAAAATACATAGATCCTAGATTCATCAAAAATTGAATCTCAACTTACTTTCAGCTAAATCTCCTATTGAAGTTTGTTCAACAAATGTTTGACTTTGTAATCTACGTTCTTAAAGTTCAGCTCATCTACAAGCTTCAATAGCTTCTTCTGATCCATCTTGAACTTTTTTAGGCAAAAGAGTAGCCTGTTGAGGTCTGTGACAGATCAAAATCAAAATAAGTATTGAATACCCTTTCAGGAATATGGAGTGGTAGTGTGCAAGTTTTGGGGTTTATTCCTCTGATGATGATCCTGAACCTGGATTGCTTGATGAAACTGAAGGATGTGAGTTAATCTGAATGAAATCAAACTTTACATTCCTATGAGATTCAAGTAGAGGAGTTTATACCTTTGATTGATTTGGTTCTGATTTTGGTTTAGTTTTTGAATTTGAACCTTCTGATAATAATTTGAAGTCAATTTCAATAGGTTCACCTCATCTATAAATTTGATTTAGTTTAAATGGTCTTTCTGAAGTTGATGGTTTTTCAATTTTGAATTATTTATTTCCTTTGGAAACTTTCTAGAAATCTAATCCACAGCACTATCTAAATCAATACATTTAAATTGTCTGATTCAAATAACAATGTATTTTTGGGTGTGATTGAGAAAATCACAGGTTCACCAATCACCAAAGTAGTGATTTTTTACAGAATCTAGAAATTAAAGACCCAAGTTTCATAGAATTCTGAGGTGATTATAAAAATGTAGAGCTTTTGATATTTGAATCAAGAATTGAATCTGATTTTCAAAAGTTTGAGAATCAGATAAAGTCTTTTATCAAACCTAGAAGTAAATCAAAGATACACAAAGAAAGATCAGAATCAAAAAGCAAGGAAGAAGGAAAGAAAAAGGAAGAAGTAAGTGAAGAAGGAAAACAAGGGAGTGAGTGAAAAATGACCTAAGTTAAATAGCTAATATCATCAACACCCCACTACATTGAATGTGATTGATCAACTTTAACTTGATTTAAAAGTTCAGGAATTTGATCAATTACTTTTGTACTATCCTTCATAATTGATCGATTCAAAATCAATGTCATCATGTTTGATCTGAGATTGAAGTGATTCAGAACGTTTAATATTCAATTTTAATCAACCGAGTTGAGCTGAGACCCTTTCGAAAAGGATAATTTCATCGTTAAATAAACATACTTTGATATCTAACCAATCGGATTCTTGTACTTTTTCTATTTTAGTACCTGTGGTACCTGTGGTAAGATCATGATCAATTTGAATGTTGAATAAAAAGTCAAATAAATCAGCTTACATCAGGTGACAGATACTATTACCAAAGGAAATGAGATGGAAAGTTAATGAAAAGCTGCTTAAAACCTGGAAGGTGACATTTTGAGCGTCTTTAGGATTGTGCTCGATTGTCAACTCTGCTGAATATTCAAAGGTGTCGCGATCAACCGGATCAATGAAATTGGGCAGCCGATAAAAGTTTGTAGTCGGACACGCGGAAATGACACAAAATAGATTGAAGTGCGGTGTGATAATGTTAGTACAATATAATTGATGACAAATGAGTGTGATTAATGTGGATACTGACAGCCCATAGCCAGAGACCGAGGATTGTTTTGAGGAACTCGCTTTGCAATGATCATGAGAAGGCGAAAAAAGTGCACAGAAGTCAAAAGTGGTCGAGTACAAGTAAATTGGTTGCGGGTAACTGGTGAGGTAGGTGAAATTGAAAGTGGTTGAGTATGATTCCGAGTAAATTGGTTATGGGTAATTGGTGGTGTGGGTGAAATTGAAAGTGGTTGAGTAGGCTGTAGCTGATTACGGGTGATTGTGCCCGTGGAGGCCGAGGTCGGAAGGGGACTGGTGGGTTGTAGGTGATGAGTCACAACTCATTGACTGTGAAGCTGAGAGTTTTGGTGAAGGTGTAGGGCCTTTCTCGAGTCCAGCCTTTTGTAGCTTACTTCTTAATTCTTCAACTGTTGGTCTCAAAGCCTTAGTAGCGGGTGAATCCACAGTTCTTTTGATATTAGGTTCATTGCAAAGATCTGGGATATCAGTGACCATGGATGTTGCGGACTTGTTCGTTGAGCGATCAAGGCATTCATCACAACACAGATCACCTCCTAAGTTTACTGAGGGAGATAATGAGATATCTATTGTGCAGTGTATGCATCTGAAATATTTCTGTTGATAGATCAAAAAAATGCAATCAGTTTCTTGATGAACTTAACAATGGAGAAGAGAAAAGTAGAAAAACCTTGTGCCAAAAACCACGTGAACCGGCTTTCTCAAGCTGAACAAAACCTTCATCACCCACTATGACTTTCTCCCAAGCTTTACAATCCCCACGGTTGAAGAGTTTAATATAACAATTACGACAACAAAAGACACCAGCCCAATCACCTGATGATAAATCATCACGTCTTGGATCTGGATAAATTTTACCTTCACCTTTGAAAACTTCTCAACAAGCCCCACATTGACCTCTAGTTATGTTTGGATCAAGAACTGAACCAAACACATTGGTTAAAAATTCTTCTTGCGCTGCTGATAAATTAATTGAATCGGGTATGTTGGCAGTCAATGAGCGTGGGTGCAATGATTTGACTGATAATCCACGTTTGGGGGTAGGAGCTGATGTTGTTGATGGTTGAGGTTCTTTGAGTGGAGTAGGTGGTGTTACCATTCGAAGTCTGTCTTTAACTTGAATGATTGTCAAGATTCCCATTTGCTCAAAATGCCTTGAAACATTGAAACACCTTGATATCAGCTTGAAACACCTTTTTGATCAATATCAAGCATGATCAAAGCATGATTGATTGTTTGATTCAAATTGTTTATCGTGATTCTTTGAGATAGATAGTCAAAATGTTATTTGGCTCAAAGTTAAAATGACAAACACCTCAATGTCAGCTATTGAAACTTGTTGGTTGAAAGTGAATAAATCGTTGTTGTGAATATCAAAGCATGGCAGGTGTGAAAGCACTCCATGAGGATGCCGCTAGGATTGAGGCTTGTTGGTTGGAATTGGATAACTCGTGGTGGTCAATACCAAAGCATTTCAAACAATATTCTTGTGATTGATCTTGCTGGGCAGGTATAGAAGTGGGGTGGGGAATTGGAAGGCGATCAATTGAGGATGCTGCAGTCAAGAGGATAGGTTACGTGAAGTCTGCCATTTGAAGTAAGAGAGTCATGGATGCTTAAGGGCTTAGGGGGGTATATAAAGGCTTAAGGGTTTTAATCAAGTTTCGCTGGGAAACTTGGTTGTGCCTTTAGTTTTATGATTACCAAAAGATTTTATAAAAGATAAAGATATTCAAATTCACCCAACATCGCTGAATTTTCACATGATGCTTAGCAAAGCCTGTGATCATGCGAAACAATGCATAACAGACTCAGTTCTATATAATAAAGAACGTTGGGATAAAACCCATAAAGAAATTGAATTTAAAATAGGAGACAAAGTCCTAGTCTCAACAATAAACTTTACGAACATCCAAGGACCCAAGAAACTTAGGGATTCTTTCGTAGGACCATTTGTCGTTGTCAAACTGCATGGACCAAATGCAGTCAAAGTGGCACTGACGGGAGAATTTTCTAGAAAACACCCAACCTTCCCGGTGTCCCTCCTGAAACACTACAGGGAAGCAGTAGGCAAACAGCTCTCATCGCGAGCAGAAATAATCAAACAACCAGTGCCTTTCGAAGAGGAAACTGATAAGACTGTAGAAAAAGTCTTGCAGCAAAGAATGATCAAATCAAAGGGTAAAGATACCAGATTATCTTTAGTCCATCACAAAAATAAAAGCAGTGATTACGATGAATGGATAACTGAAAGCAAGATCCCAAATTCCTCAGTTTTACTTAGGAAATTCAGAGGAGAGAGAAAAAATCTTCAAAAATGAGAGATTTTTTTTTCGACCCCGGTGAGTGTCAACCTAGAGGGCAAATACTTACCCCCTAGGAAGACAAAAAATACATAAGCACTAAAAAAATAAAAAGCTCGATAAAACCCTTCTTATAGAACCCGAATCAACATACACCTCATACTCTAGTATCAAGAGTAAATAGAATACGTGAACTAAAAAGAAAGACCCTCATCCATGACAAACTGAACCAGTCAGGATGAGGTATTAAAACCAAAACCCTTTTCGAAGTGAAACCACTACAAAAACGACCAAAAAAAAGTTAGACTAGGAATCTACAACAGACCCTAACCTACCATCGCAGGCGCCAAGCCTTCCCTTAAAACCTGGTCAAGGTCAAATTTACATTCCAACCCTGACCAACTACGCACTTAGGAAAAATAAAAAACGACATTCGAAACTAATATAAATACCAGAGTCGAATGCAAACAAAGACAGGATCCCCATCCTATATCACCCAAACAACTTTTACTTTTACCAGAAACTTGAAATTCTATAACAATCAAAGAACCCCAGCCAAATACATTTAAATTAGATTAGTATAACTTTTTGTTACGAATCTATTTTTTATCGTCACCTTTGTGGTTTCTTCACAATTGATTATCGACTTCAAACTTACTCTGATAAAAGATCACCGTTATCCGGAACTTTATTCCCTTTCATACCTAGTCGAAGATAGTTCTCAGATCCTCTTTTACGATAAGAACTAAACATTCTTAAAGTTGAGAAGTAGAGCTTATTGACTCACCCTGGGGAAGGATTACATTTGTAACCTCCTGTAGGAGACCAGTTGACTATATTGATTATACTTAATGTGAGTACTCATACTTGTTGCTGAGACAGCCAGTCTAAAACACTAACCGACAAAAGTCCTGATCTCTAACTTGTAGGCTTGAATTTACTTCAATAAAATGACCACCTCTTTTATTGTAACAAAGCCGCAAAACTTCTTTATTTCAAAGAATACTCTATCTGTACGTACATTCAGTTCATTTTAGTCTAACTTTCATAGACTCAAGCTGACAAAGACTCTATATGAATGAAATATAACCGTAACTTGAAATTGTGAGAATTAATTGAAACCCGCCTCTATGATGTTTAAATATTTTGTGAACCCATGACCGCCTTGAATGATAATTAAAGTAAGTGAAATAGTAAAAAATGAAATAATAAATTGAAACATAACCATTGATTTGATAAAATCTTCACGCCGAATTTAATTGATTTGAACCTGCCGCTAATAAATTTTTGTATTGTAAATTTTCTATGACCCTGTTTGACTTGTATGACTTTTGTTAAAATGATGTTAACTCCAATAATTTTGTTAAAGTAATTTCAGCACCCGTAATTTTCAAGGAACCTTTGTAAGAATAAAAAAAATAGAAACCCCGCCAACTAAATTTGTAAAAACCCAAAATAACCAAAAAAAGAAAAAAAAAATTAAGACTATAAAAAAAACTTGTAAAATAAATTGATAAGTGAAGAACCCGCCACTACTTTGTGTTTTGTTCCCTCTTCACTAATATGATTTTAATACCCTCTTGATTGAATAATTGATTGAATGAAATAAGCAAAATAAAATGAAATGAAAGAAACATAACCATAATCTAAGAAAATTGAAAATTAACCTGCAACTGAATTTTAAAATAAAGAAATCCGCCTCTGAAGTAACCCACAGCCGTGATTCAATGAAGAAAACATAACATAAAAAAAGAAAAAAGATAGAGAAACATAACTCAAAAAGAAACATAACCATAAAAAAATCTAAAAAATAAGTCAAAAAAAACCACAATCTATATTGTATTTTTATTTACTTTTGTAATTTTAATTTAAACATCAAACTCCTCATCACTTTCTTCCCATCGTGAACCTTAATCCATAAAATCTTCACCACTTTGTTGTTCATTTAAATCTTCTTCATCTGTACTTTCTTCTACTTCATTTGTGCCTCTTGCATAAAATTTCTTGACATGAGAAGCCGCATACCTTCGCCGTAATTCAGTACCATCTAATTCTTCCAAAACAAAAGACCCCATATGTAATTGTTCTTTGACTTTATAAGGACCATTCCATCTATTTTCAAATAATTTACCCCATTGACTTTCTAAAGATGCATTATAAACTAAAACCATATCACCAACTTCCAAAGGACTTTTCCTTAATTTGTGCGCATTTTTCTTATCGCAATACCTAACACTTTCTTCTCTAACTCTCATCATTTTACTGCAAGCATTATCCATCATTTCTTCTCTTCTTAATAATTGTTCAGTTCTTGCTTCTAATAATTCAGCTCTTGTATGTACTTCTTCCCAATTAACTCCTAAGAAAGTTCCAGCCTCAACATCAACAGGTAAGACCGCTCTTTGACCAAAAACCATCTCATAAGGTGAAACTCCTGTAGTTCTTTTTGTTGAAATTCTATCTGCAAATAAAACCATTGGTAAAGTCTTCCGCCAAGCGCTTGGATTTGTACTACACATTTTGACTAAGGTATCCTTGATTGGCTTGGGCCTCTCTCAACCATTCCAGCTGCCTGTGTGTAATAAGGTGTAACAATTCTAAGTTTTGCTCCACACTTTTCAACTGCTTCGACTAATTCATCTTTGAATTCACCTCCTCCATCAACTGTAACCGTTTTAGTTGCACCGTACCTAAATATCCACTCTTTTTCTAAAAAATCAGCAACCTTATCCGCCTTTGAATTTACCAAAGGTACCGCTTCAACCCATCCTGATAAATCATCTCTAGCAACCACTAAATATTTATGTTGTCCAGCTTTAATATGTACAGCATCCATACTAATTTTACCGAATAAAGTAGCTTCACCTGTAGCATGACCCAATTCTTTGGGTGTTAAGTAACTCCGCTTTTGACAAGCTTCACAACTTTGAACCCATTCCCGCACAGACTTCTTCAAACTTGGCCACCAAAACCTAAGTACTATCCTTCTGTAAGTTTCTTCAACTCCTCTATGACCTAAACCTTCATGTAATTGTTCTAAAATCCAATCTTGACCTTCAACATTTGTAACTACAGCCTGAGCCATAGGATTTTGCCGCCGCATTAACCTTCCATTATCCAAATAAAACTTATCACTCTTCCTCTTAATTGATCTAAATTCTTCATCACTAATATCTTCAGGTCTGATTAAATTTTCTAAGTAATTGACTAAACGTTTCCAGAATCCAACTTGTTCCCATCTTGCGTCACCATCAAGTAAATCTTCATTGATAATTAAATCTCCACAATAAATTCCAAAATCTTAATCATTGTTTGCAACATCAATAAGTTTCTTCTCTCCATTAAATTCCTCAGCATCACTATCTAAATCACTATCTTGAGGTCTGCGTGATAAACCATCTGGCATAGTGAAAGTCTTACCCGCTTTATGAACCAAGTCAAAAGAAAATCATTGAATAAAAGAAACCCATCTAGTCATGGGAGCATTAGGTAAATCAGGAGTATTAATCATTTGAATCAAAGCTTTAGCATCTACTTGTAACTCAAAATGTTGACCCCATAAATGAACGTGTAATTTCTTCAACATCTTTGCAACTCCACATAATTCTAATTTTGGTTGTGAGTACCTTGATTCAACTTCAGTAAATGTAACAGATTCATACAACACTGGTCTATCTTTCTTAATTTTATCTTCTTGAGTTAATACCGCACCAGCCGCAATATAACTTGAATCAACTGCTAATTCTAATTTACCTGCATCTTCACCATAAGTAATACTCTTCAAAGTAATTTCTCTACCTACAATTTCCTTCAATTTTTCAAATACATCTTGACATACACTATCCCAATCCCAATCAACTCCCTTCCTTGTTAATCTTCTTAAAGGAGAAGATACCTCAGAGAAACCTTCAATAAACATTCTTACATAAACAAATACACCTAAAAAGCCTCTAATTTGTCCTGGATCTTTTGGTACTGGCCAAGTTTGAATTTTGTTCTTCTTCTTATTTGAAATAGTGCGCCCATGAAAACCAACTACATGTCCCACAATTTCTGATTCAGGTACACATGCAGCAAACTTCTTTCCTGAAACTGTAAGTCCAGCTTCCTCAATTCTGAATAAAATTCTTTCAAATGTAACCGCATACTCATAAATAAATCTTCTGATACCTTCATTTTCAAATAAAACTTCATTTTCATAATCATCTCTTGGACCCATAATTCCACCATCATCAATAAATACACCCGCATGTTCAGGAATCTCATCTTGTAAAATCCACATCATTTGAGCTTGATAAACTGCAACTGAATTTGTTGCACCTTGAGGAAGTCTAGTCAATTGAAATCTACCTAAAGGAGTCTCAAAAGTAGTCAAAGTTCTTGACTCAACCGCCAATTCCCTCTCATCATAACCACCCATAATATCACCAAGTCCATAACATGACCTTCCTGCAAAAGCTTCAACAAATTCTTCTGGAGCTGGTGGTACACCTGCATCCTTAATTGTAACTTTATTTAACTCTCATAAATCATGAACTACTCGAAGTTTTCCATCATGCTTAATTACACAAAATACTGGGCTTGAATAACTTGAAGTACTTTGCTCATATAAACCAGTTCTCAATCTTTGTCTGACTAATTCAATATATTCATGTCTTTTAGCTTTAGGAATCGGAATAACTTTCTTCTGCCAAGGTTCATGATCAACCACAGGAATAATATAAGGTAATCCATATTCATGTCTTAAAACACCTCTTTCACTTTCATTAAATGCAATTGATTTTTCTCTCAAGACAATAACACGTAAAATTAATTTCATTTCTTCACTACTTAACCAACCAGGCGGACCAAAATTAACCATCTTAAGTCTTTCTTCAGTAACCTTTTCAGTTTCCATAAATTCAGGAGGAGTCTTGAGAACAGGAGTTTCATAAGGATCCCTCGACAGAGATGGTCTTTGAAGTGGAGGATTAAGATATTGAGGCATTGGTTCATTCACTGGCCTGATCTTCTTAGCCACTGGTTTGTACTTGGTTTCTCCAACAATAAGTCCACCTTCTTTAAAGTCCTTACATACCAATTCTTGTTCCTTCATACCCAATCCACTTGCCAAATAAGATAATGAAATCAATTCTTCTTCTTCAAATAAACCATCTTCATTCTTGAACCGTAATAATCTTCTCTTTCCACGTCTTGAACCTCTTCTTCTCACCGCCAACATAGATGCCTCGGATTGAAAAATCCGAGGCATCATCGGATGGAAACCCTCGGACAGGTCTTGTCCAAGGATTTGAGTCTGATGATACCTTGGATTTTTCAATCCAAGGCATCTTTGTTGGCTGTGTCTTGCTTTACATTTACCGCTGTTCAAACATTTACCACCATAAAAATTATTAAACTCATCATCATTTGAAATAAAATTAAATTGAGAAAAAAAGAAATTGAATAAGAGTCGAAAGAAAAGTTTTGATTTTGAATATACAGCTACTCAAGGGTCAGATGGCAGTTTTTGGCCTCATTGTGTTGCAGACGGATTTTACCTCCAAGTCCAAAACTTGAAATTATAACATTTTTGACTTGAAACCTTACAATAAAATATGTCAAACTTTCTCTAGACGTCTCTGTCTTGGCCTATGACTGACGGTTTCTTCTTAGAAACCGGGTCCAGAATGTCGTGGATCACATTCCAAGGATCCAACCCATTCCTGACCACTTCAGGGTCGGACACAATCACCAACTCTTTTTCCTTCCCACACAATTCTCCTCCCCTTGTTCATAAACTTTCCATTTGTACGACTCCAATTCAACCTCCAGTCAGCAACCGGTGATGCAGCCGGGGTTCACACAAAAACATCAAGACACATCACCGTTGGCGCTCAGAATGATATGAGTGTTTCTTTAGCTAAATACCTTCTTGTTCCTCTCATATCACACAAGGAACGTTTTCATACAATCAAGGAAGGTAAGAGTTCCTAAGAGTTCAGTTTCCTATGACCTCAATCATACCTATCAGAGCTCGAGGTGTAGCTGACCATTCAATGATTATTGATTTGTTTTTTCGGTGAAAGCAATCTTTCAAATCACCATTGATTCCATCCACCCAAAAAGTTTTGATTCAAGATTTTCTCTTGGCATATTCTAATCAAATTCAACTCAATTCTTTGCTCGTAATCAATGTCTTTCAACTTCTTCAACGGTTTCGATTGAAGGCCCAGAAGAAGAACTATCAAGAATTATACCATCAAATCCATCCAAGCCAAACAAAGCTCATTGCGTTTTTCAAACTCATTCATATTCAAATCAATCGGTTCGCATTCAAAGTGTTCAGTTGTCTTCCATCTAACCTTTGATTCTTTTGTCATTCGATTCTGCCACCTTGTTTTCCACCCGGTTGCTTTTCGATCACTAGCTGTCATCTTGGTCGGAGCTAATTTATCGATTCTACCGCCAAATCAATATTCAAATCAATTGTTTCGCAATTCAAGCGTTCAGTTGGCTTCCATCTAACCTTTGATTCTTGGTTCATTCAATTCTGCCACCTTGTTTTTTGCCCGGTTGCTTTCGAATCACTAGCTGCCATCTCTGTCGGAATCAAATTATTGATTCTGCCGCCAAATATTTCTACGTAGCATCATTCTAAAGGTATAAAAGCAGCCTTCGGTCTCAGTGTCCGTTTTCAATCAAGCCATCTCAACTCCGGTTAATCCAAGAATTCGAAAGTTTCTGTTTCCAAAGTCACTCATCTATTCACCAACCCTTATTGTCAGCTGCTTAATATTTCTCATTCTTTGTTTATGAGTCTAAACACAAGGCTGATGCCTCTTGCTTCTATTTTCTTCTTTGTTGCATTAGTTAGACATCCAATCTAGCTCCGAAAATATTACTTGATCAATATAGTGGGGATGTTTTGTATATGCTTGAACCTTTTCAAGCACTGAGTTTACAGTGTTTTGTTTTTTTATATAATTTTTACGCAGAGATGTCTCTTCCACCACCTTTGTCCAACCCCAGCCAGCCCTCAAGCCAGCCCTTATCAGGTCATGTTGACTCTTACACTGCAAAGATAATATATTTTTCCACAGTGAAAAATGATTGCATTTATTTTAAAATGATTGACAAAAAACCGTTTCTGAAATTTAGGGCCCAGTTTTAGCCCAAAATTCTTGACAAACGGATTGCAGAGAGATACAATGCTGTTTGTCCTTGAACGTTTTTTTCAAGTTGGCTAGAGTGTTTTACTCAGAAGTAACTCAGCAAGCAATTCCTGATACTTTTTTCGGTTTTTGAAAGCTCACAGCAGTTCAAAAAATCCAGAAAAATCAGAACAGATCAAAAATGCCCTTTGTGATGTTCAGTGATTTTCTTGTATTTTTTGGTGCCTTTGTCTTGGATATATGCTAGGTATAACACCAAAAGTTGTTCTCTGTTTGCCAAATAAATTGTAAATGTATTTTGGGTCACCAATGTATCAAATGTGGACCGATGATCCTGAAATGTTTTCCACACAATGGCACATCCTTTTTTGTGTTGCAAATTTTTTTCCGGATGGTTTTGGAGCCTTGTACATATGTCAGCATAATATATATAGTTTTAACAATACACATGTGATGGTATACATACTGAGCCAGCAAGATCCCGAAAAAAACGTTCAACAAAGGGGATGCTGTCCTTCACTTATGATTTTTTTTCTGGCTTGGTCTTGTAAATTTTGGAGGCTTAAATGAGTGCGCAAGTTCTGCATTTCTGTCTATCTTGCCAAAAAATCTGGGAAATCACCCAACGGAGTGCTAGAATTTTTCTATGTCCGCCAAATTCTTCCACTGGAAAGAAAATCACACAATTTTACTTATCTGATTTTTTCAGATTTTTTGGACCAATATGAAGCATGCCATTTCAATTGCTGGTTTCAATCATTTTTCACCATGGAAAAATATATTATCTTTGCAGTGTTATGAGTTTTCCCTCTATCTCGATTGATCCCTGTATGCAGATAGATACTGTCCATCTTGTCGTCAGGGTTTGACCGGCCGTCTGACATCTTTGAAGGACCAGACGCCCCTTGCACTTTCATCAAGGGCCCCTTGTTCCGTGCGGGATCCGATGCCAGAATTGCTTTTGATCAAAAACACGAGGTTGTCATTGACATTATCTTTAAGCTTCATGCTCACAGCGCAATGCCCCTTGGGGGCGTTATTCCACAAAAGGTCGCCAATTGTCGCAGGTCCTCGGGAATCACGAAGGCCCCTCTTGTCGATTCGAAAACTTTCAACAACGGCGAGCCGATAGAGTTCAAGGCTTGCTTTTATGGCAAGTCTTTGAACAACTTAAAGAAGATTTGCGCTAAATTATGTGACGTGCATGCCCCACTAATGGAGCAACTACTTTTGACGAGTGAGATAGCACCTTCAATCATTTGGAAAGGTATTGTTGGTAGAACCAAGGTGGTTCTGGATGGTCATAAAGGGTGGTTTGAGTTTGTCGAGTTGCTCAAAAAGTCTAAGAAGAAGAAAGGGTCCATCATGATGCTGCACAAGGACGAGGTGGCCAAGGCTCAAAAACACGCTAAAGTAAGTTTCCATCTCATTATTATTTGGATTTCATTGTATCTTGGTCATTTTTCCTTTGGTTAGTTTGTTGGGCAATGTTGTGGGCTGATTCGAATGCATTTGATTTGCTATCAGATGACGGCTGCTAAGCGCCTAATTGCTACGGCGGCTGGGCCTGCGTCTGGACAGGGAGGCCAAGAGTTGGAGGTAGTTACTGCCCGATTAGCAGTGAGTCTTTCCGAAATTTTGATCATTATCACGTTACATTGGCTTAACTCGTTCTTGATGTTTACTAATTGATCGCACAGGCATCCGAAGCTGTGGTCAAACTACATGATACCACAGCCCAGATCTACCATCAGCACGCTGAACAATCACACGGAGGTGATGGGGTGATCCTAGTAGCCCCATGAGATCCCATGTTTCAATACCGGTTTACTCTCCGATGTGCCTTCGAGTGGGCCAAAGCGATTGTAAGTTGCCTATCTGCCAATTTTTTCCTTTTCTACTGGTTATTTGATTCATACTGAAAGCAGATGATCCTTATGCAGGAGGCTGAATTGGCCACAATGCATATGCCACCCGATACTAACAAGTACTGGGCCAAAATGGCCAAAACTCGTGTTTTCCATCGGTCTTTGAGTGTCCGTGATTGTGTCAACCTGCGTCTAGGTGCGCGTAGGGAGGCCAGTTCGACTCGTCCATCGGTTGGCAAGGTTGCCAAAGAAAGCGCAAGTCCTACCCCTGGGGGTAGTAAGGCCAAATGCCTAGTCATTTCCTGTGATGACCGAGACCGAGTAATCTCGGATTCGGAACCTGAACGTTGTGGAAAGCAAATTCTTCCACAGCATTTTTTCTCACATTATCATCACTATGGGTTTTTTTATCTGATGATCCGAACATTCATAATCTCAAAGCTCAACAGGCTAAATATTCACTTAAACTCACACACACACTAAACTTGTTCTTTTACTTGAGATCACTCAATTTTCAGTTTAGTTTTATTTAAACAATTTATTTCTCATTATTATTTACACATCTTTGAAAACATACATATATATCAATCAAATTGAATTGCATCACATAGATCATATCAAATCTTTATAAAGTGAATTAAGATACAAATAAGTTAGATTAAATGATAAGTTAGAATTCAAAGAGAATTGAATCAATTTTGATCAACACACTCAAGCATATTCAATATAGTAAAAAAAAGATAGGAAAAAGGGATTGAATAAAAGAAGATTAGGTTGGCAGAAGAGAAGAAAAGCAGGGGATAAGGAATACAAGAGGAACTTACAGTTGTAGTTGAAGATATCAGTCGAAATTTGAGCTTGAAAGCTTGATTAAACAAGGAGACTCGGGCGGAGCTGAAGTATGATGTTACGGTGCATTCAAATTGTGGAGGAAAATGTTAAGAACAGTTAAGATCGAAATATAGATAACAAAAGATGAGAAAGTGGAGAAGAAGTATGATAAGATCAGTATGCATGATGGAAATCAATGAAAAGAGATAAGGAAGAAACTCACTTACTTAGATAACAGCCAAAATCGAAATCTAAAAGGATCAAGATCAAAGTTTGAGATCAAAATTAGAATAGAAATGAATTTTCGATTTTGAGGTTCAAATTTGAAAGACTATTTCAACATCAGGTTGAGAAAGAAGTTGAATGAAGTAGTTTGATAAAGATTGTAGCTGGAAAGAACATGAGATTGAAATTGAGTTGATGAGATTGAATAGATTGAAGTTGAATTGGAGGGGTTAAGAAGTTTAAATGAATCAGCAAGTAAAATGAGATACAGAAGATGGGAAGGTGGAGAAAAAGAACATACCAAGTAAACCAGAATAAAGGGTCCTGATCGAAATTGAAATGAAGATTGATTATGAATCAAAGATGAGGATCAATTTTGAGGTTCACAGCTAAACGGAAGAATGAGAGTTGTGTCAGTATAAAGCAAAGATCAAAAGAAACTGAATGAAACTTACTTATATAAAGGAGCAAGATCAAGATTGAAGGTCAAGATCGAAATTGAAATGGTGGTTGATTGATTGAAGTGGAGATGATTAAAAGCAAAGATGATGTGATTAAGTTACAGAATCCAGGTTTGTAATAGAGTATTAAGTTGAAATTTATCAAATAGATACCTAGATGCGAAATGAGAACAAATCAAAATTAAAACAAAGATGATATAGTCAGTAAACAAGAACAAACAAAATGAATTAAAACTTTACTTAGAAGAAAACAGTCAAAATCGAATTTAATGAATCTAAGATCCAAAGAAGAATGGTTAAGAAAAGAAAATAGAGAGTTAGTACAGTGAGAAAGTGGAGAAGATAGAATAGGAAGGAAATTACATACCAAGTAAACCAAAAACAAGGGTTCTAATTGAAATTGAAATGGAAACTGGTTGTGATTGAAAGTATCTCAGTATGTTGAAGGTTATAGTTGGGGAAGCTGAGATCGAAATGATTAATTGAATATGAATTTCGATTTTGAGGTTCATAGCTAAAAGAAAGAATGGAATCAAAAAAAAGGAGTCAATAAAGGAACAAACAAAGACAAAGAAAATGAGAGAACCTACTTAAAAGAAGGTCAAGATCGAATTTAGATAAGAGAAATAAAGGATGAGATAGTGGAGAAAGAATTGAAAAGCTTACGTTGTGTGATTTGAAAGGGAAAGTCCGATCGGAGATGAAAATGAAATTTGGAAGGAGGGATGGATCGAGAATTTTGGGAAGCATCTATCTGTCTGGTCTCGTTTTTGTGTTTTGGGTGTCTGTGTGTAGAATCTTTTTCTTTTTTTTTGGTGATCCATCCATCGGATCATCCTTGTGATTTTTCTTGGCATCGTTTTGATTGTGTCTGAGCAATCAAGTGTTTTCTGAGTCCAATAGTGTCTAGTCGTAGTAGTTAGGAGTGTGTTATCTTTCTCATTTTTTTTGAAGATCCGTCCATGGGATCATCATCGTAGTTTTTTCATATTTTTCTTTTATTTTTTGATCGTATGTTGAAGTTAAAGTCCTAGAGTTATTGAATGGAATAGTTTTTTTTGTTAGTAAGGGCTTCTTTGATAACAGAGACAAAGAAAGAAAAGCTCTTACCTTTATTTTTTGTACCCATCCTTGATAACAGAGACAAGGAAATCATTTGAAACGTGACTTTAGTTTTTTTTATTGAGTAGAAATAGTTTGTTGAAGTCTTTACTGGTGTTTGTTGTTGTGTTTTGCTGAGCTCGGCCATCAAGTGAAAGTGTTATATTTTATTTTAGTTTGTTAACATCAAAGTCTGTCGGATTCAAGATCAGGGCCGGGTTTTTTTTATCAGGGCTTTCCAGATTATAATTTTTTTATCACACGTAGCAACAGTTACATTAAAATTTGGAATCAACATAGTTTCTTATCACAACCTCGTATAGTTTAGTGTAGGGTATCATTGGAATCCACCAGATCTTGCATATATTTCAGAATTATTAGAAAAGTGTTATGGGTTATATTTGTGAACGTCAAAAGTAGTTAGA
Source organism: Melampsora larici-populina 98AG31 (assembly GCF_000204055.1). Lineage (NCBI taxonomy): Eukaryota > Fungi > Basidiomycota > Pucciniomycetes > Pucciniales > Melampsoraceae > Melampsora > Melampsora laricis-populina. The sequence goes on from NW_006768815.1 coordinate 58,666, forward strand.
GATTTGCTTCATTGTTTTTTTTTTATTTTTGAACTTTATATTCAAGGTTGAGGGCAGCTTCACCGCACCTGAGTTTCTACGTACTTCATCAGTGGAATCTCATCCCCTCTCGGGCTCAGCCTACGCCACACAGCGTAGGAGTTCTACAACGTGAGGCCGCAAAGTTTCACCAAAAGGGGAAACATGAGTTTATCTATCTCATATCCAACTTAAATCGTATCCAATCTGATTGATTTTTTCCTTTCCTCATGTTCAATGAACCGCAGTTGTTCAATCCAAAGTTGATCGACAACTGATCCCAGCCCTGAGCCCAACTCGTCCAACTTTCTCTTGCCCATCTTGGAGGCCAAGCCAAACTTACCTAAAACCCAATATGGTAAGTTTCATTACTTCTTTCTCTTATTCATCTGCGCATTAGCAGATCCTAATGCTTATTAATGTTTTATCATTAGTTACCGGTTGATCATCTGGGGATGTGATCGTTCTAGATGATGCTGATGACTCGTCCTCTGTTTCTGACGGTCTCGGGACTGAAGTCATTGCCTCGCACGAAGCCGCCTTAGAGAATTTTCTCCATCTCAACGGGGTTTTACCTGAAGACATCCATACCCGCATGTGTTTGGCCAAAGTGGGGGTTGAGGCCTGGAGCGATCTCATTCCGTCCCTTCAAATGACCGAAGGGACTTTGGTATTTCAAGGGCTCAAACGCGACATAGCGGGCCAACTGCTTGCTGCAGCCCAAGCTCCAAACTGGCGATTGCAAAAGAAAACATGTACGTGAATTTCTTACTGCCTTTTAGTTCTTCATCACTGAGGTTTGTTTCTGTTTTGTAATTGTTTACTTCCAGCTGCCAAGTAGGCTGGACACCGACTTGAAGCTATTGGATTATTTTCATCATCAAGCTGAACTCATGTTGTGTCAAGACCTTCAAGCGTTAAGTAAATAGATCAATGTTATCACAAAACGTTCAACTGTTGTATGTACAAGTAGAACATTGTCGACTCGGTCATTTTAGAGCTAATGATACATGAAAGGGGAAAATGTGTGTTTGGTTGTCAGTTGATTGGAATGTAAGCTTAGCGAAGTAGTGGATGAATGCAGGGGTGGTCACGCGTCTTTCTCTTCTCTTTTTGTTTGTCAATTTTTTGTCTTATATGTGTGTTTGCTCGTGTTGTCCCCTTTAGTTTTTCTTTTTCCTCACCGTCTGGGAAAAGAAATTCTACAGGTAATAATTTTGATTTCTGTTCTCTTATTAGTGTCTTTAATTTAAAACACTTTACTTACTCATCACTCGCTCTACTAGTTTTATTTCTTTGTCAAACCTTGTCAGGTTTGCTATCTTCTTTAATCTCTTCGAGTCTAGTCAGCTCGCTGTTGAGAGATTTATATTGTTTCTCTTTGTTAAAGGTGTGTTGTGGGATTGTGTTTTTGATTTGTTTCTCTTTTATCTTTTACCTGACCGTCTGGGAAAAGAAATTCTAAAGTTTTATTTCTTTGTCAAACCTTGTCAGGTTTGCTATCTTCTTTAATCTCTTTGAGTCTAGTCAGCTCGCTGTCGAGAGATTTATATTGTTTCTCTTTGTTAAAGCCTTTAACACAGATATCATCAATGTCGAGTTGTATCTCCGTTGTATTCTTTTAGAAGCTACCCTTTCAAAGCAAGTGTGACCACTTAGTGTTTTCTAACACTTCCAAATGTTATCCCCGGTCATCGAAAGTTATCCCCAATTGCAAATTCCTTTTTCTCTTATCTTGTTATCGTTGTCTTATCTTGTTATCGTTAAGTGCTTATATCACAAAATATAAACCCAATGTTCCCCGATAAAAAGGGATCTGTTATCTTGTTGTCGTTATCTGGTTATCTCACCCAAAATCTCCTTAAAAACTCAACAAAATGTTATCTAGTTATCCTGCTATCTTGTTTCCTATTTCGAAAGAATCTGATCCATCAAAACGAGATCATGAAGACATTGTGGTTCTATGCTTATCTACCCAAATTTGTCTCCACTTGAATATGATGTCTCATCTTGATGCAAAATATGATGAGTTGTGTGCTGTTCCAGTTTGATGTTCTAACAACCACCAAGTCCAATGTCCAAAAGTGTGATCATAAATCATGAATCATAAACCTCTTTGTGAATATTTTGAAGAATCAATTCATTATTTGCAAATGATGAATTGATTCGGTGTCCCATTGACCTCTTTGTCAAGAATTAATTCAAAGTGGTCAAAGATTTGATCATTAACGATCTTCAGAAACTTGTTAGATCAATAACATAGATCAATAACATATTGATCTATGTTATTGATCTATATCTTTATATCAATAACATAATGTGAACAACTTGCCTATTTCAATCGCACTTCACTCTAACTCTCAATCTCACAAAGGGTTCAAGTCAAAATTGATTTGACTAAGTTTCTTTCCTAAGAACCATGACCATTTATTTCAAAGCAAAGAACAACACAATAATATCAAAGAAAACCAGTCATTACCAGGCGCATAAACCTCCTAAAATGAGAAATACAAGCCAGTGACCATTTTTTTCAAAGCAAAGAAAAACAGTCATAACAAGTTCCATCATCCTTCTCCAATAAGAAATATCCTTCTCCATTAAGAAATACGAGCAAATTTAAATCAAACTACATGTAACAACAACCTCAAAAAAGGCCTTCTGAAAGTAAGTCAGTCATTAGCATCATACAAGTTTGGAAGATTGCAGCCATCTCTTTGTTTTCATTCAAAGCATGTTGCAACACCTTGGAGCTTCTTAAGCGGGCCTTCAAGATTGAGAAAGCTTTCTCTATCGGGTTGAGATCTGAGCTGTGCGGTGGAAGATATACCAGACGAACTCCTCGAGCCTCACAAAGCTCTGCCACGCGGCCGTTGTGATGGATAGGTGCGTTATCCATGACTAAGACACTGTTGCGGGCTGGGAAGGGATTCACTGCGGGTAACTACAATGAGATGAAACCAAAATTAGTATGATGATTGAAAGAAATCAACCAAACATTACTCACCAGATTGTGTTCCAGGTAGTCCTCAAAATCAATACGTGAGTAGCCACCCGCCTGGATTTTGCATGCGATAACTCCATCCAACAAAATGGCAGGTAGTACAGACCAACAAGCCGCATTGGTGGGCCTCTGGAGGCAAGTGGTACGTTGTCCGATGGGTGCTCGTGCGTATTCTCGAAACAGTCAACGTTTCGTGATGGTGCTTTCATCTGAAGTGTCAAAAGGTCAGATGAAGCTCATTGAGGAGGCATGACAAAGAATTTAAAAAGACAGAGGTGCATACCAGTGAAAACGAGACACCTAGGGTCATACTCTAGAATTGACTCAATGAAGGCTCCTCGTGCCTCCATTGATTGGTCTGGATGGACTGTACGGGCTTTTTTTCTGGTCCAAGCCAAACAATTCCGTAGCTCCTTTGACAGAGTCGTAGTCAAAACCCAAAGTCCAAAAGTGTCCCTTAATCTTGATTGGAGCTCGTCCAAATGGAGCGTTGGATCAACTTCCAGTGACTCCAGTACAAATTGATGTTCAGCTGGACCTAAAGTTGCCGGTGGTCCTCAAGCCAAATGATCCATTGGGTTTGTGACAATCGCTCAAGTCGTGAGGTACAAATCATACCAACGCCGTACCGAGGTGAGTGACAGATTGATTCCAAGAGAATTGACGATCTCTCGAAAGCGCAACCCCCAAAGTACCATGCGCACAACCAACATCTTGACCTCTGGGCTGTGGAGAGTCATCTTCATGTGAGACGGGGAAGAAAGCAAGTCAGCCCATGTTGACCAATATGAAACCAAAAAAGTGAAATTTACCAGGTCAGAGAAGAGAGAGAAATGTTGACAAAGCGATGACAAAGCAGAAACACGATTGAAAAAACAAGGATGATGAGAGCGGATGATGAGAGATGATGATGAGAAAGGGGAAAGAAATGACAAGACAGGGGACAAAAAGAGGGGAAGAGGGTATGGGTATGAAATCTCGTACCCTTCTGTGGCTTGTGCTTCCATCGACAGGGCACGTGGGAACTGGGCTTCCATAGAAGGTCCACGTCAGTATATGTAGAGAGGAGATGGTGACAGCTCCCTCACGGTACCAATGGAATCAAATATGAAAAAAAGGGTTTTATTCAAGATTTAACCCTTTTAGACATGGTGCCTTGGTGACTCTTTGGAGTCAAATCTGCCATCTAACCCTTTAGTAGCTGTAAGATAATTCGAGAAATAATTGAAAGTACATTGAAAATTATGATGCAAATAATTAGATGAACCAGGGGTGTTTTGCTGCACCTTGACAATTTCCCCATGTAAAGATTCACCTACAAATCTTTTACATGCCTCTGACCGTCATCAGCATCTTCTCTAACTAATTTCCAAACTTTCTTCCCACTATTTGCATACCTACGTCTTCTTGAAGATTGATTTCCTCTTGAGTCTTCATGTTCATAAACTTGAGGAGGCCAGTCCATTCCCGGAATACTCCTTTGAAATTCACTAGCTTTACCATCACAAGTTGAAAACCTTGCAACCATTCCTCTATCATCTACCATTGGGATTCTTTCACCATACTTCTCTGAAAACTGACAATTTGCTTCAAAATCAACTAAGAATGGACGTCCTAAACTAACTGGTGCATCACCAGTAGTTAAAAAGAAATGAACTTTTCCTTGAACATGATTACCAAGTAAAAGCGGAACATTTTCAACAATACCAACTAATTCAGCTTCATTGTTAACAATACCACGTAATGACATCTTGATTTTAACATGAGATTCTAAACCCATACTATACGCAAAATCAACATTCATAACATTAATTTGAGATCCTGAATCAATAAGACATCTTTTCGTAATTTCATGATCTCCAAGTTCAACATTAAGAAAACCCAAAGGACATGAATACAACCAATCTTTCTGTCTACCCCAAATTGATTTTAATTTCCCAAAATCCAAGTTTTCCAAATCCATATGATCCATATGATGTTATGGTCACGGTCAGGGGTTGGGACAAGGGAAGAGGTGGGTCCTATCTATCTGGTATTGTGATTGTCGGATGGAGAGAAAAGGACATATGTACCACGTGGGTGAGTACAACATACTGGCTACAAGTCTGTGATATGTATGTACTATATGTCAGCTCTGTGAAACCCGGATCATAACAGTATCCCCCTTTTATGCCCAAACCCCCTCTTGCAAGTTCTGCATTCATCCACGGGCAGCGTTAAAAAACCCTGTGGGAAAAAGCTTGCCCTCTCACTTTTTTCGCCGTCTTTTCTTGTATTTACTTGATGCTGTAGGAAATTTTGAATTAAAATCATCTATCAATGCCTTGCAATTGTCTAAATTCGTCGTTGGTTCCGATGAGTTGTGTTCGGTACTGAATCCTTTCCAGCTGATCAAGTATTCCCGTCTCTTGTTCTTCAATCTGCAGTCTAAAATCTCGGATACTTCCCATTCCGTGTTGCCTTCAATATCAATTGGAGCTGGTTCTGGTTCTTGCCTGCCTTCAATTTCGTCTATCTTGTGTTTTCTTAATACTGAAACGTGAAATACGGGATGTATGCCTTTCATCGAAATGGGTAAATTCAATTTGTAAGTTGAACAAGAAATCTTTTTTATAATAGAGAAAGGACCTAGCCAGCGGTGTTCCAGTTTGGGGCTGGGTCTTGTTGTAGATATATTTTCATTGCTCAGCCACACTTGATCGCCAATTTTCCATTCTGGTGTTTGCCGAACTTTCCTATCAAATTGAATTTTCATCTCTTCTTGGCTTGCTTGTAAACATTCTTTTAATTCATCTTGAACATCTTGTAAAGTCTTGAGTCTCTCCTCAACTGCTGGTACGCACTGTTCTCCTAAAGGTATGCCTCCAAATGTTGGGTTGTACCCGTAGTTAGCCTTAAACGGTGAGACTCCTATTGAAACGTGATCTTTATTGTTATAGGAAAACTCAGCCGTTGGAAGTAGCGCTTCCCAGTCGTCCTGTCGGTAGCCTATGAAGTGACACAAGTATTGTTCAATACTTTTGTTGACGATTTCTGACTGTCTGTCGGTGCGTGGGTGGAATGATGTCAAGGGTTTCAGGGTGATTCCCAGTCTTTTGTTGAGTTCTTGCGTTATTTGCGATACAAATATACTTCCTCGGTCAGATATGATTGTTTTCGGTGTACCATGAAGTTTCCAAACTTCTCTCAGTAAGAGGTCCGCCAGTTGTTCTGAGTTCATACTCTCGTTGCACGGAATAAAATGTGCCATTTTGGTGAGTCTGTCTACGACCGTCAAAATACTATCTTTTCCATTCGAGATTGGGAGTTTCGTAATCATGTCGTAGCTGATGTTGGTCCAAGGGCCCGCTGGTATGGGCAATGGCTCAAGGGATCCGTAAGGTTTCTTAGTAGAACTTTTGACTCTCAGGCATGAAGAGCAGCCATCTACGTACTTATTTATATACGCTTTCATTGAGGGCCACGTAAAGCACCTTCTGACCAGACCTAATGTCTTAGCTCGACCAGGGTGTCCTGCAATAAGTCCATCGTGTCTACTTCTTGTGATCTTCATCTTCAATGAATTGTCATCGGGGACCTCGATCCTGCCGTGATGATAAATGAGTCCGTCTTTGACTTGATAATTTGCTACCGTTGCGTGAATTCTTGACGAGAATGGATTTTCTATAACTTTCATAAGTTCTTGTAGTCTCGATGAAGCCTTTGTCTTCTCGCGTATCTCTTCAATGATTAAATTGTCCGTGACCATTGTTTCTTCTGTCATGTCTGCAATACGTACTTCATCTACGTCCGTGATTCCTAGAATGTCCACATCAAACCAGTGATCTGTGTTTTCTAAATTCACTTCTTCACTCTCAAAACACGAATCCATGCTTGCAATCTCTGTGAAGGTTTTGTCATTGATGTTTTCCGGTCGGAGTAGTTGTCCGAATGTGAGTCGTTCTTCGTTGGTGGGGGCGAGATCTGGTCTTCTCGACAACGCGTCAGATTTTGCATTCATGTAACCTGGTCTGAATTTGATAGTGAAATTGAAACATCCCAAAGTTTCTGCCCAACGTGCTTGTCTTCTTGTAAGTTGCTTAGTTGTCATGAAGGATTCAAGGTTGCGGTGATCAGTATAGACTACTACTTCAAGTCTGTTGGGGTTTCCTTCTAAGTAGTGTCGCCATTCTTTAAAGGATGCCACAATTGCTAGGAGTTCCTTATCAAATATCTCGTAGTTTCTCTCTGCCTGGGCTAAAGACCGTGATAAGAAAGCTACCGGGTGAATCTGGCCGTCTTTGTCGCAGCGTTGGGATAAGACCGCTCCTAAGGCAAAGTCGGAGCAGTCACATTCAAGTAAGAATGGTCGATACGGATCTGCAATCTTCAGGACTGGGGCTGTGGTGAATGCAGTTTTCAATCTGTTAAAAGCAGCTCTACATCTCGTGTCCCATACAAACTGTGTTGCTTTCTTTGTGAGATTGTGGAGTGGTCGAGTCGTAGCTGAAAAATGGTCAATGAATCTCCGGTAAAAGTTGGAGAATCCAATAAATCGTTGGAGTTCAGTGACATTTCGAGGTTCTGGCCAGTCAGACACTGCTTTTACCTTCATCGGGTCCATTCTAACTTGGTTGTGAGAGATGATGAGTCCTAAGTACTCGACTTGGTCCTTAGAAAACTCGCACTTTTCGGGTTTCAGCCATAGTTGATGATTCTCGAATATATCTAGTACACTGTCAACTGCGGTCTCGTGGTTTTCCCCCTTCTTCGTGTGTATCAGTGTGTCGTCCAGAAAAACAGCTACATCCCGTCCTATACGTCCCACAAAGATATCCTGCATGAAGTACTGGAAATATCCAGGCGCTCCTGTAGGGCCGAAAGGCATGGTCAATGGTGCAAATTGACCCTCTTTACAGATGAATGCCAACTTGTCCTCATCACCCTCTGCTACGCGTAGGTTACCGTATGCGTTGCGCATATCGAGTTTAGTGAATTTGTCGGAGTCGAGTAGGCTGTCAACCAGGTCCATCGTCAAGGGAAGTGGGTACTTATTTTTCACCGTCAGTGCGTTAAGTTTACGATAGTCGAAGCATGGCCTGAGATTACCGTCTTTCTTACCGGTGAATAGCACAGGCGCTGCCCATGGTGAAGTGGTTCGGCGAAGGGTTCCATTGGTCAGTCCGTTGTTGATTAACTCGCTCAAAGCTGCGTTCTCTGTCGGGGACAGTGGTATCACTCAACTGGCCTGTGGTTGGGCGCCCGGGACAAGTTCGACTTTGAAATCATAACGCCTTCTTGGTGGGAGTCTTTGCGCTTTGGACTTGACAAACAAATGCAGGTGTCGGTGGTAATGAGACGGTACAAGTTCCTCGACTGATTTTGGGGGGGGCATCCTTCTTTCCTGTGGCTGCTAATCTGGCTGAAGTTGACCAAGAAGTTTTTGCTGTGTGGATCTCGACATCTACATTATTCAGGAGAGGATCCTGCTGGCCAGCTTGCTCTGGATTACGCGGTGAAAGTGGGGAAATATCATGCTCACATTGCGGGGGTGTTAGCGTATCATTTCTAATACACACCCCCTCGTCAAAGTCCCTAGTGTCCCTCACGGGATCCAATTGTCCAGGTGAGAGGTTTTCCGGGATTGACGACACTGCTGGGGCAGTTGCAATGTGGCTCTCTGGTGACACTGGATCGCTAAGCGTTGGGAGCTTCGTTTCGGGGTTGTTCAAGTTTTCTAGGATGTAAACAGGCTTGCCAGCTGAAACGGGGTGGTTATCACAAAAGGTAGAATTATACACACATTGCGGGGGTGTTAACGTATCGTTACTGATACACACCCCCTCGCCAAATCTCCTAGCGTCCCTCACGGGCTCCAAAGTGGGTCCAAGTGAGAGTGTTTTCGGGCTTGACGACGTTGCCGCCGCAACGGCAATCGTGAGTTCGTCCTGGGAAAAGGTCCCCTTCTTCCAGTCGATCTTGTGTCCGTGTCGAAGGATCCAGGGCATTCCAAGGATCCCGTCATAGGTGTCTTTGACTCTGGTGATGACGAATCTTGAAGGTGATGTGTCGCTGTGCATGATTAAGTCGATTTCATGTGATGACCGACTGGGTGAACCGTCAAAGCCGGATATATCACGGCTGCTTTCGAAGGCATAATGGAGGAGTCCCGTCTTGTTCACAAAGGACTCACCTAACACGTTGTGTGTGGCTCCTGAGTCGATCAAGAGTAGGGAGCTAAGAGGCGCGGTGGTTGTGGCTCGGGAAGTATGGGGCATGTGGAGTTCAGTTCTGTAAAATAATCTTGGATCATTGTTATTGCATGTTACAATTTGACTAGAACCTAACTCGACCAATTCCTCAACTTCCCCTTCGCTCGAGATTGGCACAACAATCAGTCTCGAGCTCCGCCATTTTTCGACGCATCTGCTCTACTAGTACCCTCCCCTCTATCCTCCTGATCGTCATTCTTACTACACAAAGAAGCTATCTTAATCTCTAATTCGGCAATCCGACTCTGATAACCATTCCTGCCTCTGAAATTGGTGGGGTTGCGAATGGGGTTGCAAGTGTTCTTTCTATCCGGGCAGTCGGCAGAGATGTGACCGTGGCGATTGCACTTGAAGCATAATCCAGATCTTAATCTTTTAGCGTGTTCTTCGTCAGTTAACCGTGTGTACGTGCTAGACAGGTCCATAGCATTAGGGTCTGCAGGAGTGGAGCTATGGCTGGTGCTTGTGTCAGTTGTTCCGTGTAATTTGTTTTCGATTTTGATGGCAAGGTTGGATATTTGTTCAATAGAGGTGAACGGTTCTTGTACCAATACCATTGCAACTCTGATTTCTTTCTTGAGACCTTGCTCAAATTGACTGATGAGAGTTGGGACTTCCCATCCTGTGTTAGACGCGTGCATATTAAATTCATGAGTATAAGTAGCTACACTGCCTTTCTGATTTAAACTACGTAATGCTTTTTCTGCCTTCGTCTTCTTTTCCGTGTCAAAATACATGGCCTTAAAGTTATCAACAAAACGCTCAAACGTGACCAGATGGGATGTAGCAGAATCAAAAAGCTCGTTGGTCAAAGGTTGTGCCCAACTGCTTGCCGTGCCAGTGAGGTAGGACATCGCGAAGATGACTTTGCTACGATCATCCGGGAATTGATACGGATGAGCCATGATATAAAATTGAACTTGGCTGGCAAAGACTTCAGCCGGTACGCCGCGAGTCCCATGGAACTTGTCAGGGGTTGCAACTTTAGGACCTTTGGTCTGAGGAGCGGTATCAGCAGGGTTTGGTGCTGTCTGCATGGGTTGTGGCGGTTCAGAGTTCGCGGGTTGTTGGTTTTGCATGTTCTCAGCAAGTCTCTCTTCGGCTTGTCGGCGCAATGTTTGTTCTTGGTTCAACGCATTGGTAAGTTCATTCAATTGTCGTTGAATGTCCTCCATGTTGACCGAGTCGGGGTTTGATAGGGATTCAACGTCTACAAACAAATGATCCGGTTCACTTCCAGTATCGACGTCTTCGTCGAAGTTTTGGGTACTAAATGTCGGTGACGTTGTGGCGTTGTACGATAGAGTGGGAAGGTTGGTATCAAGGTTTTGGAATGTAAATAAGGTTTGTCTTTCAATGGTGAATCGGTAAGGTTCTCTTTTTTAAGGTTACTTCAATTAATTGTAATTCTAATCTAATCTGGTAAATCCGATCTAATCTTGTAAATCTTCTGTCTTGTTCTTTTCGGTTTTGATGTAAGTTCTTTTTCTTCTGGTTTTCTTAGGAGTCCTCGTCGCTTGTCGATAGGATCCGACAATATGTTATGGTCACGGTCAGGGGTTGGGACGAGGGAAGAGGTGGGTCCTATCTATCTGGTATTGTGATTGTCGGATGGAGAGAAAAGGACATATGTACCACGTGGGTGAGTACAACATACTGGCTACAAGTCTGTGATATGTATGTACTATATGTCAGCTCTGTGAAACCCGGATCATAACATATGACCAATATCTTCTTCCTTAATAATTTCATTACTACGCCTAATACTACCACTTGAACTTAAATTAACCCTCATACTGAAACCATTTCCAACATTACCACCTTTAACTTTCAAATCATCAACTAAATCAGGTACTAAATTAATTAATTCCTCCATTGTAAGTTGAGGAGCCTTCATTTCTTTACACTTATCAATTAAACCTTCCAAAGTGCCATTCTTCTTACTTGAAACAATACCAGGTAACTTTGATCTTGGTTCTTCTTTCTTGACATTCTTCAAAGGTGAAATATAAGTTGGCTTTCTTGAAGTTCTTCCATCTTCAATTGAAATGTCCCTCAAAACCTTATGCCTTTGATCTGGAGTATTTGGATAACTTCCAGGTAAAATTTCTAAATCTGAATCAGTACTTAAATCTTCAATTCTAGTACCTCTCTTTAAAATTTTCTTGGGAATAATTTGAGGTGTACTTGAAGCAGGTAAATCTCTTGAATTTTCCACAACTCCATCCCAACCAGGTGTTGAAAACCTCTCTGAATTCTCACGTCCAAATTCCTCAGCTTGTTCATCAGTAATAATGATTTCTTCCTTTCTTCCTTCATCATTTCTTGAAGTTGATTGATTAAGTTAATCTTGATTATCTTGATCTAAATTAGCAAAACACAGTGAAGTCCTCTTCTTGATTAAAGGATCCACTTTCCTCCTTGCTGCATCTGATTCAAAAATAACTCCTTTTGACTTGAAATTGAAGGAATATTCCATTGACTTAAAGTTCCACAGCTTGATTTAACCGCTTCCTTTCCTTTATCTTCATCCCTTTCAACTTTGACTTTGTTTTCAGTAACCTTTGTTGAATTTTCAATTACTAATTTTCTATAAGGCTTCTGATCCCAAGGAATTCTGTCTCCATCAGGAAGAAAGAAAGATTTACCATCAAACTTCACCAAATTATCATCCACATCCTGCTTGACATATCTGCAATCATGAATTGAATGACCTTCTCTATCACAATACCAACACATATAAACAGACCTATTACCACCTTCATTTCTTTTAAATTCATCATTTTCATTCCTATTACCATAATTATTTCTTGAAAAGTTGTTTTCTCTATTACCACCATAATTACCACGGGTAGAATTGCCATTACCACTGGTACCATAAGTTCTTCCACCTGTAGCACCACCTTTCTTCAAATTTTCATTTTCTTTCTCAACCATTTCTAATTTCTTCTTCAATTGATCCAATAAATTACTTGTACCACCTGAACCACCTGAAATACCCAATGAAGCTTGTCTTTGAGTCCTAAAACTTGCCATCACTGAAGCCTTGCCATCACTGAAGCAACATTTTCCTTCTTAAATGAAGATCTTTCTTCTTCATTCTTTGTTAAATCTCCAAAAGCCATATGCATCTGCATTACTCTACTAACATAATTTTCCAACATACTCAAAGGAACCATTCTATAATGATGACCAGCCTTCTTCAATTGACCTTCACATTCCATTCAGATCTTGATTTGATGTTGAATATGAGATGAAAAAGCCTTGAAGTAATATCACTACACCAAATGACATCTTTTCCCAGGGGTATATAAAAGTAGTGCTGGCATAGAAAACTATACATAGATTAATTTTCTATACCCATAATAAATATCTTTTGATACATCATGTACAATATTTGAGATTGAGCAATTGAGTATTGTCTTTGAGCTGACTCAGCTGTATGTATTGGGACCCAAAGGGAGCCACCACAAGTTACAGCATCTTGATTTCCTATTTTTATCATTTTCATTCAAAAATACATTTCTATGCTCATACAAGATATTCTCACACATTCTCAGAAACATTTGTGAGCATGAATGAACAATCTTACACAGATTGACAGATACCATTTACGCACTTACATCATTCCTGATGGATCATGTTGGCCCATTCAAGAAGGCTTGAGAAGAACATTGTGTATAGGCTTAAATGTAGTTTACATGCTTGTAGAAATGTTGTTATCTGTGGGTATAGAACGGAATGTTTTGTATGGGCATAGTGGACTTGATCTCTATGGGTATAGACAAGTACTCTACAAAAGGTTTTCTATGCACGCACTACTTTTCTATACCCCCGGGGAAAAGATGTCATTTGGTGTAGTGTATCTTGCCATTGATCTTGAATCACTAGAATCAATCTGACCTGAAGTCTCCAAATGAATTAACATGGTCTTGAATTTATTTTCAAACTTGACGTAAGCATCATTTGTTGAAATACCTCCAGCTTTAGCCAAATCATCACATAATTTATACAAGTCCTCATCTGTATACAAAGGTTGAGTATCCGCACCCCATAATTCATTCATTTCATTCTTCAATAACCTCCATTGTTGAGTCCTGTAACCTGCCATAGCTTCAATCATGGTCTTCATTTCATCATCTTTAATAAAAAACTTGACTTGAAGACATTTATCTCTATCACTTGCATTATCAATCAAAGCAGCATCTTCAAAATCTCTCAAAAACCTTTCCATATCACCACCTGATTTAAATGATAAACTTTTATCAACTGGTTGAATCTTGACTGTTGTCTTCTGATCTTCATCTTCACTACTGATTTCTTCATAAACAACTCTTCTTGTCTTGTTTGATTTCAACTTCTTCTTAATTTCATTTTCAACAATTTCATCCTTCAATTTTCTTGATTTGAATTCTTGATCAATTTGATCTTCTTCATCACTTTGCAATTCATTTCCAACACCTTTGCCCAATAAATCATCTTGAACTTGCTGAGCATCACCATCATCTTCTGAATTGTCACTGTGATAAACACCTTCACTTCTTAATTCTCTTCTATGAACTTTCTCATCTCTTGAAGCCTTCATCTTGTCTTGTTTGAATTTCTGTAATAATTGAATGACTTCTTTCTCAGTTAAACCATCCATCAAACTTTCAATATTATCTTCAGCAACCTGATAATTTGCTAATTCTTTTCCTTTTCCTTTATTCAAAACATCAAAACCACTTGAGCTAGCCTTGATGTCTTCCTTATCCCATTCTTTATTGAATAAGTCAGCCATTTGAATTAAACAAAATGAATCAATGAATTAAACAGTTAATGAATGATTGATTCACAAAATTCTTGATGATAACTTGAATAAATTAACAACTTGAGTTTGATAATAATTCTTGAAGTGAATTAAAAACTTGAATTGAATAATTTGAAACTTGAAATAAAAATCAATTAAAACTTGAAGTAAATAAATTTCTTGAAGTAAATAATACTTGATGTAAATAAAAAATTCTTGAAGTCAAAAAGCAAATAATTCTTAAAATAAAAAATAAGTCTTGAAGATAATTCTTGAAGTAATTACCTAAAATAAATCTTGAACTTGAAGTAAATGATAAAAAAAATTCTCGAAATGAATCAGACTCTGAATAAATCTTGAAGTAAAATAAAAAAATCTTGAAGTGAATAAGTCTTGAAGTGAATCAAATAAAACTTAAACTAAGGATAAATCTTGATGTGAATAAACAAAACTTGAAGTCAAATGAATCTTGAAATGAATAAGATTCTTGGTCTTGAAGTAAAATAAACCACTTGAAGTAAATAAAATTCTTGATCTTTAATAATAACACTTCAAATAAAAAATAAATAAATCTTGAATTCAATGATGAACCTTGAAGTAAATAATTGAAACTTGATTTAAATAATTCTTGATGTCAAACTGAATCTTAAAATGAATCAGACTCTGAATGAAAGATAATTCTTGAAGTGAATAATTAAACTTGAAATCAAATAAATCAAACTTGATGTGAATAATTGAATTTGAGTACCCAAATCAATTCTAGAATACCTATATCCAAGTATTTCTATCAAATGAAACCTATAAGTGAAGTTAATGAATGAATGAATCAATAACCACGAAATTATTGATGATAAAGTGAGCAATAATCAACTAAGAATAATAATTAATAACTTGAATTTGAAATCTTGAATCTTGAAGACCAACAATTCAAAAACTGAGAAGACCAATATCCTAGTACTTCTAAATAATAAAAACCTTGAAGTAGACCAATATCCAAGTACTACCACGAAATTGGTATCCTACAAACAAGCTTGAAATAACGAAAAGAACCCCTATATGACTCAGTTGGAAGAGCACGAGACTGTAAATCTCAGGGTCATCGGTTTGATCCTGATTTGAGGGACCAGATGTAGAACTCTTTCAGTACACAGCTGAAAGCAGAGCCAAGAAGGGGATGAATGAAGACACAACCAACAACACACACAATCTAAAGAGGAATAAGTCTTGATATGGTGAATTGAAAGACTTCAAACAGGAAAGAAATGTCCTTCTCAAACAGGGACTGTGATTATCAATGAATTAAATTTAAGACCTTCAAGTCTTTGGATTAATAAAAACCAGGCTAAAAGAGGACAATAAAATCAAAAGTAGCACTATCTAGGCGCACTCAGGCACCTTTCAAATGAGCAAATGAGCTTACAACTCAACAAGAAATTATTAAAAGTGAATAAAGGGTCTAATATTATAAAATCCCAACTCTCATTAGTTGTTCACCCAGATAATAATAATAAAAAGATACAAAGCTTTATTCTAAATTCTAATAATAATTTTTGCTAACTAAAAGGCTCCCAAAGGGAGGAAAAGACACACCCGACTATATCAAAATTGAAACACACACAAAAAAAGAAAGTAGGACAAAAACACCCCTCAAACTCGAAATTCACCCTCATACACCTTTTTCACAGCGTAACTCTCAATGAACCCCCAAATTAAAATTGATAAAAATCTTCAAAGCGCCCACATGTATCATTCACAAATTTTCAAGCACACATTTATCATTAAAACTGAGCTGTTTACCACAAAAACTGAACAATCCGCCAATTTACCCTTGAAACCTGACAAAAGAAAAGAAATAGGGACTGTATCAAAGTTCTGAATGGACATAAAAAAATTTCTGCTTCCGCTCTACAACTTTGCTCAGCCAAGCTAAACTCTAACTCTATTAGTTGTACCCTCAAAATGAAATTCGATTTTACGTGAAAATACTCAAAACTAGAGCTTAGGCGGGCTCGCCCGCCTCTAAATCCAATAAGTAGAGAGTTGATCCGTAGGATCCAAGTGGCTGGAAGGGGAAAGTCAGGATCAGGCAAACAAGGATATGAATTAGGATAAGTCATCAGGATAGATTCTGCATGCTCAACTCATCACATCATTTCGTGTCAATCCAAGAACTGTGTAACAACTATCCAAGGTTCAATGAAATCCAAATGAGGTTGAAAGGTGGTGTAGCACACATTGTGACAATATACTCAATTCACACAGAGATCAGAGGCTTCCAAAAGTATTTTAAGCATTTTTCAGCATAAAGTTAGAAGTTTGAACTTAATTGATATGGAAATGATTGGTCTGAGGTCATGGTAGCCTGATATCCAATCACAATTGATAAAACACAAGGGAATGTATTGTATGGACATATTTGACTAATATTTCAAAGATTCCAGAGAAGATGAAAGGGTGATTGTGTCATTATGAATGATTTGAGACATAGTTAGAGGTCCAATTAGGGGAACAAGGGTAAGCTTTGTAATCAGAAATGACATAAGAACAGAGTGTAGAGATGATACAAAACCGAAGTTTAAATAAATCCAAAGTGATGATTGGACAAAATTTATATGGAAGTGTTGTGAAATTGATTAGGAGGGTAAGAACTTGGCTGCGGATGAGTGGGTTTGATGAGCACCATACTTGGATTGATGTGTAAGGGACAAGTGGAAAATACCATTGAGGAGTTATCATTGCAAAACAGGGGATATAGTAGCTGGATGGGTCACACATTATTTAAGTAGAATCAAATCATGCCGTAATTATGAATGTGGCATTCACATACTTGAAAAGCACTTCATGTATATGTGCATTGAGAAATTTATATGTAAGGAACCACTTTGGGGTGAAGAAACAATTGTACAAGGCAATTTTGATAGCCAAAGCGTGACTGATTCTCAAATAAAAAAGAGGGCAGTGTCAGCTGGATTTTTTTCATTTGGTGCGCACCTCTGAAGCAAATTGTGAATCTGAAAGATGCCTGATGCCTGAAACTGACATGTGTATTCAGTAAATGTAAACTTGTGAGGTATTACCTTCAAATGCCAACTCGGTGCTCATGCTCTCAATACCAAGGCATAAATGCTGAGTTTTTGCTTGAGGGCAGGGATATACAAATTTACATCCATTTGATGACAATGGTTAAATTATTAAAAGAACGTAAAAAGCTACAAAAAAACAGCTGCAAAACAAAAGAGCATAAGTTGTACAAACTATTGAGGTTTTGGAAGCATCTCTTCAGAGTTAAGATTTTGGTAACAGAATTGGAAATTGGTCTTGGTATTGGTATTGGCGTTAGAATTTCATTGACCAGACCTCTTCATATACAATATAACACTGCATGGCTCAGGAATGTCAGCCCTTGTCCAAAGCTTGGTCTATTTGTGAACCATGGAGATTCACAAAGTAGATACTTTGCAGGTCTTACACTTAACCATGCAAGAAGCCAACTTTTGAAACTTGAACTACTTAATCAAACGGGGATTAAATTTGATTTGAGTGGTATATATACTCAGTGACCAAGACAAGTTATAGATCAAGAAAATACACACTATATCTTGCCACAGCTCAAAGTGTATACATGTACAGGGGTTTTTCCATTTTCATTTATCCTACACACACTCAAACTTAACTAAGTCCCTCTCTGTCCTGTACTGGCCAGCTCAATTGTTCTACCTTGTAACATAACAAGATGATTAAGACTTTTTATTTCAGATTTCAATGATGATTTGAAAGAAAGATCAATTTCTCATTGACTCATGCAACAGCTTGAGGGTTAGGGTCTAGGGTTAGCATAGAGGCCATGAAAAATTTAGGTTTTGCTTTTGGTCCTTGTCTTTGCTTACATGCAAACGTGATATTGCATCGAGATTTTCTCAAAAAGAAACACTGTGGCTAATGTATTAATTCAATCCATAAAATAACAGAATATGTCATATCTGTAGCACAAGGACTTCACGAGATCAATATTTTTAATATATATGTAATTACTCTTTGTATGAACATTGTTGTAATTACATCCTTTTATCCACAATAAAAAAATTACATTTATGCTGCTTATCAATGTTGGCCTTGAGCGACATAATCTTCCCACGTACAATCAGCCGAAAGCAAACAATCACGATCTGCGTTTTCTCTATCTGCTACAGTAGCAACCTCAAAGTGTTCAAAATCTCAATTGGCGAGATTTTGATCACGGGCATCTTGATCTTGATCAAACTCCTCAAAGAAATTGTCCTCTCCCCCTGGTAATACAATGTTTTGAAGTACACACAGCGCTACAACAAGGTCGCCCTGTCGTTCGATGGGATATTTTCTCATAAAACGTGTACACAGAAACGGCATCTTTGTGACCCCAAATGTCCGCTCAATACATCCTTCACAGGGGCCAAAATTGATGCTCACAACTATGTGAGCGTTGTAGACTTTCCTGAAGTCTCCAAAAAAGATTCATTTTGTTTCAGAATCATTCAATTCATGAGTTTGGTAGTGTTCAGGCAATCAGGCTGTTTTGCTCAGATTTTGCTTGGTGTTGCTGGAGAATGCTCATTTCCATCATGGATGAGCATGCTTTAGGCTCAGTCTCTGAGATGAGTATTCAGGATCTGCTCATGAGGCATACTCAGAACAGCTCAGAACCTCTCCAAGATGGAAACAAACTCATTTTTTTTGTACAACACAAATTTACCCCGCTTTTGTTGAAATTTGGTTTGCGGGGTACCCAAGAATCACAGCTGGAACCCGGCTCAAATTCTGTGATTACAGGTCTGGTGTTGAATTCCAGGACCCGCTCAACCCGGCCTCAAATTGGATCAAGAGGCACAAGTTTGACAAAATCGACTTGAGTTTGACGTTGACTTTACTTTCTTTTCAACAATCTGACAACCAGCTCACAACACAGCTCAGCAAACAACTCACAACAACAAAATAAAGACATGAAGGCCGCAACACTCTTAAAAGTAAGACTTTTCTTTGTTTTTGACTCTAGATTGAACACCTTGATTTAAACTAACTATGACTATTCCTTTCTTGTCTTCTTCTCGACACTTTTAGGCTCACAATTCTAACACTTATAACACTCAAGAACTCGATCACAACTCCAACACACTAACACACTTTAACACAAACACTCTGACACTCAAGAACACACACGAACGAACACTAAATAAAAAAGCCCGGAACCCACAAACCTAATAATCAACAACCCACGAACTCCCTTCTATTTGTATTATTTCGAACTCGCCTACCCTCACCTCAGCCTTCCATTTCCTTCTCTCGCTCTCTTGCCTCCAGCCGCCCAGTCCCTCAATTCACCACTGTATAGGACCTTCAATTAAGTTTTACTGTGTGCACCCGTAGGTCAGTCCCCCTTTCCTTATCACACTTCATTTTCCCATTCTTTTGTAACACTAACACCTATCTTTTACTTTTATTTTACTGTTTGCTTTTGAGATCTGACCGATCAATCTCGATATTTGTCTTTAGGTAAGGATTCTCTACTTTACTAATCTCTTTTATTGTTCTTGAAGCTAACTTTATCTTCTTTCTTTTTTTTACTTTCTATGTGATTGTTTCTAGGTTCTCAACCTTCAACTCCTCCCTTCATCGGATCTTTCATTCTGTCTCAACTCTAAGCCTCCACCACACTCGATCTCAATCTTGATATTCTCATCTCGATCTTTGGTTTTAGACTTCTTGTTTTGTTTTGTTGATACCTGCACTTCTAGGTCGATCGATCGTTCCTTTTGTTTAGGTACGTCATTGTTTCTTTCATCTCTTCATTTTCTTTAGATCTTCTTCAACTGTACTGACACTAACTCAATCTTTTTTCTCCTTTTCTAGGTTCTATAGTTTTGTATAAACTTCAATTTCTATTTCAATCTTTCAATTCAGATCTTGCATGTCCATATGTAAGTAAGTTATTGTTTATATTAAGTCTCTACCCTGAAATCAAAGCTATGCTGACTTTATCAAATCGATCTGGACCCTTGATGTAGGTGTGTATTTTATTTAATTTTTACAACTGATCCACTAAGCATCATCATCATAGCTTTGTTTCTTATACCTTCAACATTTCGATTTTGGCTGTTTTTTTTGTTAGTTTGTATACGATCATTTTCAACGTTGGTAAGATTTCCCTTCTCCTTTCTTCACGTCTACAACCAACTAGTGATTTTTGTTTGCTTAATCTCATTTTTCTTTGGAGTTTTCCTCTAGTCGTTTGATGTTTGTGAATATGTATTTGTTTTAAAAGTGAGCTTGAAGTTGTGACTAGCCATGATACACAAATGAAATGAATTGCAATGATATGACCGAGTAACAAATCACAAACATCATTGCACCAGAAGACGGTATCCAACATATTTAGAGACATCATTTGTGGAATAAACTTCAAATATCTCAATCAATGCAATCACAATCTGTGCTGAGTCTTTTAAATTTGCTGTTCACAGTGGTTATACTTGGACTCGAGGTGAAGGAATGATTTCTCTACAAAGGAATGATTTCTCTACAGTGTTTATTGAGATCTACGGTGGCTATTGGGGAGACCCCTCTAGGAGGCTTTTGATTGATTGCTTCAATCCATCCTCTGCTAATCACATCCAGATTGACTCCAAAGTTTCATCACCCTCCATCACATAATGTAGCCTGGGTAAAGTTAACCCAATCCTATGATCTGTGACTCGTCCCTGGAAAACACAAATCAACTCCGTTGAAGGTCCACTTCAAATTAACAAAACTTGATCACTCAATCTGCTGAAAATTGTATGTCCAAATCTTTTGATCTCAATCAGAGGTTTTGACTTGCAAGAGTCTAAGGCCACGCTCTTCAACTTGCTTTTGTTGATTTCTTAGATCTGATAATATCGCTCTTAGGATCATGAATACTCTGGCTCAATTCTGTTCAAAGGAAACTTAGCATGCATGACATTCAATGGATATGAGATCAAGGTACTTGCATGCCTGATGTTGCAATTGTGAGTCTTGCATCAAGACAACAATTCCAGTTCGGAACATGTGTCAATCGGACCACTGATTCAGTCTTGTTGACATGCTACAAGAAGGAAGCTCGAAATTGGTCAGGTCCAGAGAAATTGAGAAAGAGTTTTTGCATTAAAACTCAACTTGACCACCAACACCCTGTGATCTCATGGTCTCTGTTCTTACATCCTTATCTTCAAATAAGGCCTCTTCTTGCCTGTCTTGATTTCCAGGATCAAAAGCTAAGACCTGTTCAGAGAGAAGAAACGGAAGAGCCCTTGTGATAGAATCAGATCATCATATCATTCAGCTGCGTGTACTCTAGTGTAATTTATTTAAGAAAATTGATGAAGAACAAAAACAACCCTCAAACAATAACTGCAGCTGTACTAGTGTGAACCAAACTTGTGTTTTGCATCACAGGTACACATTGTACGCAATGTACACCTGCCTCCCATCGCATCCTTTTATAAACGTCTTCACCTTTGATTTCCAATGGAGCTTCTCTAAGACCATCCATACTATGACCACTGACCATAAACTCAACATTGACTGGTTTAACTTTCCAGCCGCGGAAGGTACGATACCGGTACCGGCCCTGCCAGTACCTAAAATATAGGTACTATACTGGTACAGTAGTCAACAGTACCTGTATTTTTGATTTTCTTGATCAATCCCCTTTCCTCCCAGCACTATATTAGTATTTTTGTTTTCAGTTTCACTCTCTACTGATATTTATTACCTAATCAATGATTTATATATAAATAAGCAACTTAGTTATCATTTCTTAAGCCTTTCAATACACCCAATGTGCTGGGTACCAACTCAAGGTATGGTGAGATACTGGGCAGTACGTGCCGTAGGTACGGTAAAGTACAGTACCTATCTGCAAACCTGAGATACCAGTATAGTACAGTACCTAGCAGAACACAAAGTTACTTTACTGCTGGGCATTTTTTACAGTACCTAGATTGTAGGTACTGTACGGAGTACTGTACCTGGTGCAAGGTACTGTACCAAGTACCTTCATTTGTAGTATCCAAAAAGCCAGGTACTGTACTAGTATTGACAATGCTTTACCAATACAGTAACTGTGGCTGCGTTGGCAAAACCCAACACAAGGCTAGCTTGACAAAAGCCCAGCCAGCCACAGGTGTCCCCTGGATCATCAGGCATCAAGGGATGTTGCTGAGGATGAGCTGAGGGGCTTAGATGAAGTGAGCAGATGGGCTAGCCCTCCCTCAGGATTCTTTGCTAAGGAATGTTGCCTGAGGGAGCCCTGATTCATCTCCTCAGTTCCTGTTGATCACATAATGAGCTGACAAGCAGAAAGAAAAGGGAAAGAAAAGGGAAAGAAAATGGAAAGAAAAGGGAACAAACATAGAGAAAAACACAAAAATTTCAACGCTCACATAGTTGTGAGCATCGATTTTTGCCCCTGTGCTTGAAGCCCAGAATGGTGTTTGTTGAATAGCTCTTGATCATTCACAGGGCCTTGATTCCCTTCCGCCCACTCTTTGATATGATATCTAACACCTCTGAAAGGTGCGAGAAAACCGGGCTTGTTAGCATAGCCGGCATCCACTAAATAATATTGTCCTGTACTCAAAAAGTCAGCAAAAATACAAATGTGAAGTTTATTCCAAGACTCACCAGCTGGTACTACAAAGGCACCATCCTGCCTGGCGACTTCAAGAACTTGAGCATCACTACTGCTCCCTTCAAAGCCGGCCATTACAAAGTTGAATGACATATTGAAACGGCATCCGGCGAGTACATTTTGACTCAATATACCCTTTTGATTTTGATAAGCAGCTTTATCTTGTTCTGGAACACTTGCTGGTATGTGAGTACCATCAATTGCTCCAATACAGCTGTTAAACCATGGACCGAAAACGTGCACTTGAGGTAATAACATCAGGTATTGGGAATTCTGGGCCAGGTTGTTCGATAAATTCATCTTTCAAGTCTACCAGAGCCGATACACCTTTGTTGTAGTATCTAGAGATTGTTTCTCCCAAGTGTTGGAAGCGCTCGGCAGTGAGAACGGTAGAACCGGCATTTCCAACAATGTAAAGGAATATCATAAGCTGCTTGACCGCTGTTGTGTGGATCGTATTCTCTAGATACGGCCTCAATGTAATATGAAGTTTGTAGAAAGTAACTCGATCCATGCGGCATACATCACAAAATCTAACTGGACTACCGGCTATGATTTCTTGTTCGTATACGTGGCCACATAAAGCGGAAGTTTGACATGGTATCTTTGGTCGCTGTGCTAGCTCGGCACGGTCAAGAGCAGCTGCCAGTAACAAATTGATGATTTCTTGATCACAATCTACTGGGTTACTTCCCTCGGATGATGAAGGTTCAAGGATTTCATCTAATTCCGCCCAAGATGCGGAGGAATCAAACATGTGCGCTGATGTTAAAAATGTGATGGTTTGATATTGTGATGACTGAGAAGAACGGAGAAGATGGATGATTTAAAAAATTAAGTTGAATTTCAAATGGTCAACAAGCTTTTCTGCTTTTGACTACCGAATGAAATATAGCTTTTGTTTAAAATGAAAATCGACTTTCCGGGGTCGGAAAGTTCGTACCTTTTAAAAGGTACACCACCAGGTCACTATTCCGGTTGACCAACCAGACTTTTCCCCGGTTGATTTCCGGTTTTTCTTGGCTGGGGGAAGAACCTTTTTTCAACGGGCTCTTCCAAACCGTGCTGCAATGGGGATTTTTGTCCGGTTTTTCCGCCGGGTTCAAGCGGAGAAAAACCCGAGGTTCAGCGGGAAACTACCCAGTTGTACTGCTCAAGTCAAGTTGACTCGCAGTACCCCTGTCTGTTGTTCAACCGTTCTCAAGTAGTTGAGAACCTGATGAAACACAGCCATTATATCATGATGGACAAATTTCTCTCTGTCTCACAATGTTCACCTTGATGAGAAAGATCATGCTGAGCCATTGATTTCACTGATAAATAGTGCTAAGAAAAAAATGACAAGAGCTACAAAAGAAATCAATGATACAAGTGAGAGCTGTGTGTGTAAGAAACGAGATAAAGATACACCTGATGAACCGAGGGCCTCAAGTATTGGCAGATTAATCAGAATGAGAATGATAAACTGCTTGCGACTTGAAAGAAGTAAAATAAAGTTGGAAAGCTAAAAATATACTGAGACACAATCAAAAAAACTTCTCAACTACCTGAGACAACAGCCAAGATAATTGCGGTGAAAATGACAGAAAGAGCTTAAGTTGTCTAATCCTCAGGGTTTTCATAAAGATCCTCATAGTTGGCTAAACCAGTTCCAAAAGTTTCATCAAGCTCATTCATCATATCACGTACGGAAGTCTCATTAGGTAATGAGAAATTGGTGGTATTGTTGAGTTCTTCAAATGTTTTCTGACCATCAAATCGATGATGATCCAATTGTAAACATAGAAAGAAGTATCTGGTTGTTTTAACACACAATCCGTTAATAGATTCTCAAAGCCAAATTGAACAGGAAAAATAAATACCACTTACGCATGACAATATCTTGTTGTTTGACTTCGCAAGAACTCCAGTTTTTTGTCCATGACAGCCCAAACACTTTTGCTGTGGTATTCCAGTGGATTTAAGCCCAAATGACAAGCTTGCATTCCCTGAGTAATACAGTATTAGTCAACAGAAAAGAATATCACAGAACATTGACTTACAAGAAATGCATATTGGGTACTCTGGAGATGGGTGAGCTCCTTGACAATATCCTCCCGGGGCTTTATGTCCCCACCGACTTTCCCATGCTCCTTTTTATAAAGCTATTTGTTTCAGTAAAAGGCAGCTTATCAGTCAAAGACGAAAAACTTTGAACCACATGGCAGATTAACTTACCTTGACCCAAATACTGTCAATTATTGGTACGTTTGATTTGCATGGCAAACTACCTTGCTTTGAAAGTTGAATATTGGTAAGAAGCTGTGAAAGATAAATATAGCAGTATAACAGTATAAGAATAGCGTCAAGATACTTAGATAAATGAAATGTTATAATGTAATAACTTACAATATCCTTGAATTCTTTTCGCGCTTCTTTCAACACAGTCCTGATCAACTGATGAAAAAGTGTTGCATCTCCCGAATCAGCATTCTTTCCATAATCAGCAGGTAGGTATTGTTTCTTCCATGTTTTAGGATAGGCAAGCATTGCATTCTACAACAAAAAATAACATTAACAATATAGAGCAATATATGAGACGTACAAAGAGACTTACCAAGGTCCTCGCATACAAGGAATGGGGAAGTTGGTCCTGATCGCCTTCTTTGTCTTCAAGTGAAGTGTAAGCTTGAATGTCTCCTTGCAGTATGTTTTTGATCGCATTTGACTTAATAGCACACTGTTAGGATTTTTCATGAGAATAGTCAATATACCTAAATTGACAGAGCTGTGAAAGTGCAAAACATCACTTGCCCTGAGTGTTTGATTAGTATCATCAAAAGTCCCACGATTACGGTGAGATGAGAGCTGCTTGACAGTATCTTCTACTTCAGCAAGCTCCCTATGTATGTCAGTCATCTCTTGATGAGTCACGATGTTAGAAACCATGAGCGCCATGAATTGGCTTTGAGGAGTTTCTTCCTGTAAATAAAGAAATAATATCAGTCAGCTGAAAGAAAAGCAAATCAATTTGAAGAACTTACATTGCACAGTTTACGTCCCATTACCTGATGATCCTCATCAAGTTGAGCACGACTTGATAGTCAATTGAATGTTTGTAATGCTGGTCCAGTCATGTGGGTCAAAATCAAGGATGATTCGGAAGGGAGGCTTCTGTTATGAGACTTTGTTTGAGCAACAGGTCTTCGGGTTTTGGCTATTTTGTTGTTATTGTTTTTATTGTTTTTTTGGGTTTTTTTGTTGTCTTCATTTTCTTCATCATCTTCATCATCTTCATCGTTTTCTTGGTCTTCATCGTTCTCATGGTCTTCATCATCTTGTAGCCTTTGTAGTCTTCATCTTCTTCACCGTCCTTGTAGCCTTTGTAGTCTTCATTGTCTTCATTGTATTCATCATCTTTATTGCTTTGTTCAAAGTCTTCATCTTGAGAACCGTTCACTTCATTGATGTTCACTGTTTCAAAAACAAAGGTCAATTAGCATACATATTTACAATTGAGTTGGTATGTCACAGTTAAATAAGACTTACAATTATTTTGTCTCTTGGACTTTCCAACAATTTTGTGTTGGCGATCTGCAGAGGACTGATGATCAGCTGGTAACAAGGGTCAAAGAAAATAAATGTTGAAGTTTCAGCAGCACAGGTCAAAAACTTACACTCATCTGATTGATTAAACTTCTCAAGATCTTGTGGTTGGATGCCGCCTTGGGATGGGCGTTCAGGTGGTGTATGGGACACACAAGATTTCTTTCTGTGGTCAGCCAAGTCATCCAAACGTTTGCGGTTTTGAGTGCGTTCTTTTGATGGTTCCTCATGAGTGGCCTGTTTACCCGATTGTTGATCAGATCTTGGCAGAAGTGGATTGTAAAGTGCTTGACGCATTGAAACTTGATTTAGTGAGAATTGTTTGCAGAGGAGGTGAGCTTATTGTGATGAAAAATAAGTGAAGATGGAAATAAAAAAGAAATTAACGATAAGGAAGAAAGTTCTGAATTGAGATGAGCCAGTAGACTGATTTTGGTGACATGTGTCTTGGTGACACATGTCATTCATCTGTGAAATGATGAACACTCTTCAGCGTCATCTGATTAATTTTTCACCAACATGAGCATGCCAATCCAATAAGGCTTTTATTTATAAAGACATCAAATGAGAGCCTGTGTTCATATTCATGGGAAGATTTTCATTGTGTTTGCTTTGTTTTCTCTCAAAGTCCACAACACATATCTTACTCGGAGGAAACATAACATTATTCAATGATGATTCATGTCATTTCTTCTCTAAGATTTCTAATTACTCTTTTTAATGCTTTCGAGATGCTTTGTGTTGAAAGCATTTGCTCTGTGCTGAAAGCACCAGAATGAACTGCATTCATGCCTTGCTCAATATGGGTTTGGGTACTTTTGATCAGCAAGCTCTGATTTGTGCAAATTGGATTTCAATCGCATCAGAGAGCTTTCAATCAAAAGAAAAAGCATTGACTTGCAATTGTTTCAGAGAGCTTTAAAGAAACAGCATTGTGTGATTCCCTTATTTGGACTTTTCTCCTTGTTCTTATTATACGCGCTTTCTGCACGTCATTGTGCTTTTCATGCTTTTCTATTCTCTCTTATTTTCTGTACTTCATCACTCGTAAACGGATCTTACTAGATCCGTCCCAAATCATGTACCGTTCTACAAATCCACTGACCAGAAGACCGAATCCAGCAGTACCGGATCCGGTCATATCTCTCCTCCACATAGCTTGTATCACGACAATCACCGATCGTCCCATGTCTTACCACTATCTTGTCATTTCCTTATTTGTATCACCTCTAGAGATGCTCGCCTATATAAGGAGCTCTCATCTCCCAAGGAAATGCAAGCGCAAGTCACTTCCTACTTATTTTTCGCCCTTGAAAGTGAGTAGAATCACAAATAATTATTTGTGTGTTTCACTATTTTCTTTTTTCCTCTCTAACTTCCAATCACCTAAAAATTGATATCAAAAGAGTTCAATAACATTAATCCGTGCTTCTGTTTGTTCCCCTAACTTTGGAATTCCTCGAATTCCAACTCAGATATCCATATCGGAAACAACAACTACAAAGCCTACAAACCCTCGCACCAACTTCCTTGTTTTTTGTAAGTCTTTTGGAATTTCTTAGCTAGCTATTCCAATCCCTTACAACACTCTTCCCTTGATTAGTTAGAAGTATTAAAGAAATTCTTTTTCCCTTACACACAGAACCACCTACAAACACCTTACAAACCGTTAACAACCTTGTCACTGTTTTTCGAAACCTTTTATCGTGCTTTTTAGCCCATTCGATTTTTGAATCCCTTAACATTCTTTTTGAAGAATCCACGTACGTAGTTTTTAGACTCTGATCAAGTCTACCCTTTAAAGAACAAAGTTTTAATTCCTTCTCACTCTTAAAAAAACAAAACCTTTACGAACAGCATAGCACCTAAGATGGAGGACCCCAATGGATTCGTTCAAATTCCTGCCAAAGATCTTCGCTTAATCCAAGCCCAACTCGAGCAATTTGGTAACAAGTTACATCAACGTGAACAGAATCATGCTCGAGAAATTGCTGATCTCCGCCAACAAAATCAAAATGTATTCCAACAACAGTCTAACCAAATCGGCCACCTTGAGAACCTACTCCATAAACGCAACCAAACCCCAGCTCCAACCAAGCCCGACGCCTTTCGCGCCGAGCCTAGAAAGTTCACTGGTTATGGTGATAATCCCACTCTCTGGTTCTCCGAGTTAGAATCAAACTTCAAGATGCATAGATACCCTGAAGCCTCTTGGGGTGAGATGTTAGGATCTTACCTCGACGAAGAAACTCATATGTTCTGGCACGAGGTTCGCAAGTCTCAAGGAGGAGCCGTCACCAATCATCAAAGTTTCAAAGAACAGTTCCTAGGACAATATAACTTCAACATGATGGTCAAAGAAATCATGGAGAAGATCAAAGTATGTTATTATAAAGGCGACTTCAATGATTATATACTCAGATTTCGTCGCTTAATGGCATACATGCCTTTAGAAGTCCTCACCTTTGAATCACGCAAGTTTAAATTTATGGATAAACTCCCTGCTCACTATAGAGAAAAGATAAACAATAAAGAAGGTATCAGGTCAAAGAAGGACATGGAGTTATTATACGCGGCTGCGAGAGAAGCGGAACACACAGTCAAGATAAATAACAGAAATTTCAAAGGTTACGACCAGAAATCATCAATTCAATTTCAACCGCAACTATCAATCTTGACAATCTAGCTCTTTTGGTAAACCGCACGCAGTCACTAACGGCTCTGGCCCGATGGACCTGGACTCTGTTGATTTAACTAATGTCGAGTGCTATAATTGTCACAATAAAGGACACATGGCTGACAAGTGCCCTCGAGGAAACAAAAAGAAATCCTATAATGGATCAAAGAACCGTTTCAATAACAACTCTGATCGTCGTAAACCTAACCTACTAATCATGGATCATTTACTCTCTTCCTCTTTGAAAATCCCCGACCCTCTTCACTCCTTTATACCACTGTTCCAAGATCACAAGCTGAAGACGGAAGAACCTTTTATTACACCGTTCTCTGATGCCGATGGACGAATGTATCGAGCCTCAAAGGAATATTCAGAATCACTTGATGGACCTACCAAGGACCGTCGAGAAGACCTTGGAGAGTATAAGAAGAACTATCTTGAAGCCTTAAACAACATTGATCCGGAAACTTTAATTGACTTACAAAAAGAAAGAGAAGCAGTCGTACGAGTCTTAAAAGATGCTAAAGACTACAGATGCTGTAAGTCTTGCACGGCTTATGGAAATGAACAAAGTCCACCAACAACTTCTAACGGCATTGTGTTCTTCACATTAGATGCCCAACAAATCAACAATGTCAACAATAAGCGGCCTGCAAGAGAAGATTCCCCCGTCGAGCAAATCCCTGCACACGATCCAGAAAACAAGTATGACATGTACTACATGGACATTGAGAAGGCTCTTGAGTTAAACCCCGAGAAGAAGATGAAACTAGGACGCTCTCTTATCGACGGTTATCAATATACCACCGCTCAAACTCCTTCCCCTCCTAGCTTCCCCGACGCAGTCAAATTAGCAGAAAGAGAACTCGCGAGCGTTGAAGAGTGGAATCATATCCTCAACACTTTGTACACTAGCTGGGCCGATAGAGACAAATTCGACTCAGTATGTACACCTGATGACGATGAATCTAGTATTGCGGCAGTAGCATCAACAGGTGAACTTATTGATGCAGGATCAGACATAACTGACTATGAAGACATGAAGCCACAGGCCGTTAACCTGCCTGGGCTAGTCACTAAATCTCTTGATCTATCAGTTGTTGAAATGGCCCCTTGCTCCATGAAGAAGATCTACTATGGAGCACACTTAGACCTCGCCTCACATGAAGAAACCAGCAGAACTTCCCTTCCCATCTATCCTTGCTTATTTCGCAATATCCCTCTGGATGCAATCATTGATAGCGGTGCGGCTGCTAACTATATTTCAACAGAGCGCGTGGATAAAATGAAACAGTTGTGCCCTGATAAGATCGATATCAAAACAGTCGATAGGCAAGGGGTCCGACTTGCCAACGGAGCAGAAGAAGCCTGCACTAAGATCGCTCTATTCGAACTGGAATTCAAAGATGACCGTAGCATGGCCACGTTCAACTGTACACTACGCCAAATTGCAAATTTACCGTGGAGTTTAGAAAATTGAGTAGACATAGAAAACTATAGAGAACCTGGCAAGGGTCAGAAAAATATGAAAAAATAATGGGAGGGCCCTTTGATGCATTCCAATTGTCTGGCATATTTTTTCATATTTTTAAAACCACAATGCATATAAAACTACACAAAATATAATATCTTCTGGGCAGAAAATATAAAAACCAACAAACAGAGATATTGAGCAGTCTTGGAGAGAGGCAAAAATACACAAAAATATGCATATTGTTCCTATGGCTGAGGCCTTGGATTTGAGTATTTTTTTGTATTTTTAGTGTGAGAATTGTTGATTGTACTAACAAAAACCTCCAGGATTGTTAGATTACAACCTGTAACAGACATTGGAGGGAATAATTTGAATTCAACAATCCCTTATATTTTTGTCAATTCTTGGTCAAACCACTTGATTTTTTGTTCATTGACAAGCCAAACTCTGTGACTGAATCTTTCATTCAGACAAAAAACCTGAATCTGATTCCAAAGAATATGTATGTGGCTACATAGGAAATTGTTTCAAAGACAAATAGCTTTTTTTGTAGCGGAGCTACACATTTGATGCATTAACATAACATTCAAATGCATTTCATGGCTTCCTAATAAACTAACTATCAAGTGTTTTGACCCAGAATTGCAAAAGATATGAGGGATATAGGATTCCAGATATCCCCTTGTCACCCCTTGGCCAAATTCCAATCTCTGTTACAGGTTGTAATCTGAGAAACTTGGAGGTTTTTGGTTAGTACAATCAACAATTTGCACGCTAAGAATACAAAAAAATACTCAAATCCAAGGCCTCAACCATAGGAACAATATGCATATTTTTGTGTATTTTTGCCTCTCTCCAAGACTGCTCAATATCTCTGTTTGTGGGTTTTTATATTTTCTGCCCAGAAGATATTATATTTTGTGTAGTTTTATATGCATTGTGGTTTTAAAAATATGAAAAAATATGCCAGACAATTGGAATGCATCAAAGGCCCCCCCCATTATTTTTTCATATTCCTCTCACCCTTGCCAGCTTCTCTATAATTTTCTATGTCTACTCAATTTTCTAAACTCCACGGTAAATTTGCAATTTGGTGTAGTGGTAACATCAAGGCCTTCATGCTCCCTCTTCCTAACATCTCCCTCATTCTTGGTCTACCATGGTTACAAGAGACTAGTCCACTTGTGAACTATACCACCAGAAATTATATTGTCAATAATGGATTTGTCATCAGGCCAAGATCATACGAGCCCAAACTTTTCACTATAGACAATGCCTCGTATGGTGACCTGCTAGAACGTCTGGCTAAGCAGGTGGCACCGGAATCCTGGAAGGAAGAGATCTCAACTGTGAACAGTAAGTACCAACACCACATTGACACAGGAGACGCACGACCAATTAAAACTCACGGAAGACCTCATACTCCACCCGAACATGCAATAATTAAACAATTTGTAGAAGAAAGCCTGGAACAAGGCATCATTGAGCCTTCCGATTCACCATGGAGTTTGCCACTACTTTTGGTAAAGAAACCCAACGGCTCAAACAGGGTATGTGTTGATTATCGAGCACTGAATAAAGTGACAAGAAAAAACGCTTATCCCCTTCCACGCATTGACAATGCTTATTTATTCCTGTCTGGCTCTAAGTATTTCTCTACCATCGACTTGAAATCCGGTTTTTGGCAGGTGCCAATGAATGGAGCGGATAAGGAAAAGACAGCTTTCACCTGTAGGTTTGGCCACTATCAGTGGAAAGTGATGCCCTTTGGGCTGTGCAATGCTCCTGCAATGTTCCAAGAAATGATGAACACCATGTTAAAGGATATTATTGATAAGTTCGCATTGGTTTATTTAGATGATGTTATAGTTTACTCAAAAACCAAAGAAGAACACAAATTGCACATCAAATCTATCTTCGAGATCCTCAAGAAAGAAGGTTTAGTCGTTTCTGGGAAGAAATGTAAATTTGGCAAATCTTCGCTGTTATTCCTAGGACACGTAGTAGATGGAAACGGCATCAAGACGAATCCTGAAAAGATCAGGAAGATAGTTGAGTGGCCTACCCCGACCAATATCTCCCAAGTACGGGGATTCTTGAACTTATGCACATATTATAAATGATTTATCTTAAAGTTTTCCTCTGTTGCGTCCCCTCTTTACAAATTGACGGAAGGATCTCCCAAGCCTGGGTCTTCAATTCTGTGGGGGGATGAAGAGAAATCCGCCTTCGAAAAGCTCAAGGATTGTCTCTGCAATACCGTCCCTCTCCAGCACCCTGAACCATTCAAGCCCTTTGTGTTAGACACGGATGCTTCCGGAACCAACATTGGCGCCGTCCTCTAACAAGATACCGATTTCGAAGTACCCAAAGGTGTAAGCTTTGATTGCAACTTATACCAGAAGAAACTAAAAGATTCTAACTTACGCCCAATTGCATTTGAATCCCGCAAACTCTCAAAAACTGAACAGAATTATTAGGCTCAAGAGCGTGAATTATTAGCTGTTATTCATGGACTTAAACACTTCCGTGGCTACGTTGAAGGTTCGCCCGTATTATTCCGAACTGATCATGAGTCTCTTAAATATTTTAAGACTCAGAAGCATATTAACAGAAGGCTTGCTCAATTTGTAGATGAATTGGAATTTTTCGATACCAACATTGTTTACAGACCCGGTAAGGAACAGTTAGCTGCCGACTCCCTCTCTTGAAAACCAAACACAGAGTTTGACTTAGACCCCCCAGAGACCGCTCCTTCCCTATTCACCATCCACAACTTTGAAGCCGAGTATCGAGAACTTCTCAAGAACAAATTACAACTTCAGTCAGGAATGGACCCGACCTTGGTAGGAGCCGGCGACTTTATATTAGACGGAAACCAAATGATCAAGATATGTTTAGAAGATCCGCATTTAGAACAACTCACGGTGCCAACTAGCCGCCGTGAGGCCGAGAAAATCTGTTACCGAGTTCACGAAGACCTTGGCCACCGCAACTACAAAGACGTCGTCCAAGCTGTCAAGAATAAGTATTGGTTCCCTGACATCCTTAACGCCGTCAAAAGTGTGATTGACCTGTGCAGGGCTTGCCAAGTACACGCAGCACCCTCTGGAGAACAAGGTATGCCCCTCCAATACTTGGCCCGTGGGTAACCCTTCAGGAAGTGGGGAATGGACTTTGTCGGTCCATTACCAAAGACCCCTGAAGGAAACCAATATATCATTACCGCCATATAGATTATGGCACTGGTTGGGCCTACGCTAAAGCCCTCCGCTCAACTTCTTCAGATGCCGCAGTTGCCCTTGTCAAAGAAATCACTCTGAACCACGGGTTACCTGAATAAATTATTACCGATAACGGTTCCGAATTCATTTCCCACAATTTCAAATCCTACCTCAAAGACAGCAACATCAAACAAAAGAATACCTCGCCTTACCACCCGCAGACAAACGGATTGGATGAAAGGTTCCATGGAACGTTGACCAATGGCCTTTGGAGGTTTTGTAGCCCATACAACCAAAACTTGTGGGACAACTTTCTTAATACTTGTTTGTTTGCATACCGTGCATCTTTTTCTCACTCCATGAAAGCCTCTCCTTTCTACATGGCGTACGGAGAAGAAGCTAGGTTACCCTCTGAGGCTGTAAGCATTAAATTCAATAACTCACTTGAGAATCTTGAGCTAATACACCGACAACAAAACTTAGCAGTCAACAAACTAGAATCGAGGCGACAAGATCTCATCAACGACCTCGATCAGAAAGCACAAGAAAGGTCTGTGACGCAAGAAGAATCATACACAGAACGTAATTTCCGGCCGGGAGACAAAGTTCTCCGGCAATTCGAAGGACAACCGTCCAAACTCCATCCCAAATGGGACGGACCGTTTATCATACAAGACGCAGATACCCACGGTACATTCACCCTCATGACCTCCAATGGACACGTTTTGAAAGCTAAGGTCAATGGCTGCCGTTTGAAAAAATTTGAAGGATCTACCAACAAATTTTACTTCGCCTCTAGCAGACTTCACCAGCGAGATAAGGCCGCTGGAAAACAACACAATGGGTCATCTAATCATCTGCCTTCAAGCCTTTGAGACAGTTATGGGAAGGGCTTCAGATGAATTCCTGACCGACTTCTCAGACCCAATGGTCTCCCTAAGCGAGAAGGGAACCAAAGAACTCTCGCAAACAATCAAGGGGAAATACAAAGCGTAAACTGGAAAGTTTACGTTCTTATGGAGGGGATGGTGTGATTCCCTTATTTGGACTTTTCTCCTTGTTCTTATTATACGCGCTTTCTGCGCGTCATTGTGCTTTTCATGCTTTTCTATTCTCTCTTATTTTCTGTACTTCATCACTTGTAAACGGATCTTACTAGATCCGTCCCAAATCATGTACCGTTCTACAAATCCACTGACCAGAAGACCAAATCCAGCAGTACCGGATCCGGTCATATCTCTCCTCCACATAGCTTGTATCACGACAATCACCAATCATCCCATGTCTTACCACTATCTTGTCATTTCCTTATTTGTATCACCCCTAGAGATGCTCGCCTATATAAGGAGCTCTCATCTCCCAAGGAAATGCAACCGCAAGTCACTTCCTACTTATTTTTCGCCCTTGAAAGTGAGTAGAATCACAATTGGCTTGCTATCACTTGGGAGAGCTTTCAATAAAAAGCCATGACTTTTCATTTCAATAAAAAGCCATGACTTTTCATATCGCTTTGATCACTACAAAGCCTTTTGAATCCCAGGTTATTCAAGTTTGTCTATATAAACACTGGCTTGATGAAGTTGATTTCGCCCTCAAATCATAAACAAATTTTCTTTCTAAATCTTCACTCTTTTTGTTGGAAGGCTGTGAGCCAATATCAATAAATTGAATATCCTATTTGCTCTTTTATCAATCTTTTTGTTGGAAGGCTGTGAGCCAATATCAATAAATTGATTTTCTATTCACTCTTTTATCGATCTTTTTGTTGGAAGGCTGTGAGCCAATATCAATAAATTGAATATCCTATTTGCTCTTTTATCAATCTTTTTGTTGGAAGGCTGTGAGCCAATATCAATAAATTGATTTTCTATTCACTCTTTTATCGATCTTTTTGTTGGAAGGCTGTGAGCCAATATCAATAAATTGAATATCCTATTTGCTCTTTTATCGATCTTTTTGTTGGAAGGCTGTGAGCAACCTCAATGAACAGAATATTCTAAATTACGATTAACAATTATTCTTTCAATAGGCTAATATTATGATAATAAAACACAAGTTCATGAAGACTGATTCACTACATCAAATTCCAGGCCTAGTAAACCCTGTCGATGGCCCAGCAACTGGTACTTCAAGCTGTGTACCAAGTGAAGTCAGATTGATTTTTCTCTTTTTGCCCAAAGACTTGCCTTCCTGTCTTGCTAAAGCTCTCTCTTGTGTTTTTTTATCTCTGTTCTCCTTCTGTGTCTGCTTCTCTTTTACTGTATCTTCCAATTCTTGAGGCTGACCTTGATTGCTTTCATCCAATCTTCTGCACAGACATCTGAGAATGATAGCTGTCCCCATTCTCGATTGAGTTCTGCTGAATAGAAGCCTCCAGCGTTTAGGACAAACTGATTTGTTTCAATGTGGGAAACCGCATGATCCAGGGTTTTTGAAATCTGGTGTTCTATCATCACAGGTCGATTCTTCTGTACTGTACATCCACTTTGATAACAGTCATGTTGAATATTTAATACACCCTCAATATCCTATTTGGAAGATGTATATTTCATTTAGTTCTCAATCAATAAGAAGGATTATAAAGATAAAAACAATTAAAACTGCTTACGCCCGGATTGACCCATACAATATCCTGAGTTTGCTTTATCTTGCGCATACCATAGAATACGCTCACATCACCTGTCTTACATCTAATCAGCTCAATCTTACAATGTTCAGGGTCACATTTGCCAACTCCCCAGACCCTCCGTACCCTTCCAATTATCTTTCCTATTGGAGAAGGTGTAAATTTAGCCTACAAAGCCAGGTAACAATATGTATCAATTATAGAAACCATGCATTGCCTTCAAATCATATTAACTTATAGAAACAAAAACATTGTCTCTTGCTGCTTGGTCATTTGCCAAGGTCATTGACGTCAGGACCTTCCACGTTTCTGAACGATGGGCATTATAAATTACGCCTGGAATTAAACTTTTTGGGTTGGAAGGTTGTGTGTCATGAACTTCTGAAATTTAGATAAGTTTCAGTGTGTCATTGAGTCAGGATTCTGAGGGTGGACTTACTTCCAGTCTTCAATTGACCAGGTTGGTTCCATGACGAATTGTATCCCATTGCTTTCTGGAATAACTTGTTGGTCTTGAAAATATCCGTGACTTTCTTACTTGCTCTGACATAGGATTTCAAGATTTTGTCATACATTGGAGATCCAGAGGTTATACTTCGGGTAAGCCTATGATTATTGGATGAATTTGCTATGTCACGTCCAGGACTTCCGTGATTTGAGTGGATAGAAAGGTTCCTAGTGTTGCCATTATACCCTTTGAAGTTTTCGGTGGCAAAGAGGCATGGTGGACCAAAACGATAGATAGAATCGCATAAGTGAACCAACATGTGGAACTTGGGTTTATTGCACCATTGAGCAGAAAGTTGCAAAATTGCTTTGAGGAACATCTCTATATGGCATTTTAAATCCAACTTTTCTACGTCGGTGATTTCTGTCTGGAAGATGTAAGGTGCTAGATGAGTGAGAGTCAACCATGCTTCACTTTCTTCAGGTGACATTTCACACTGAAAGAAGATGAATGGTGCTGCTTGTAGAACCACACGAAAATCCTTGCCAGTTAGACTAAGAAGATGATTAATCATTGTTTTGGGTTGAATCAGTGGTACATTCAACCCTGAAGTGTTGAAAGATCTCCAACGGCCCCATATTTCATTCTTTTCTTTTGCTGAACAACGTTGCATTCTATTTTGTAAGAGGTATTTTGCCACACCTAACAGGATGACATGCAATATTTCCACAGCAGTATCGCGATGTCTGTCAAATCCTGAAGAGCACAAGTCAGTTTAAGTTGTTTCCAGTACCATATTCAAATTGTTTCCTACCTTTTAACCGAATAAAAGGATTGAATATGCGGTCTTGAAATCTTTCATTAAGTTCCTTGCAAAGCTTTGCAACATATTCTTTTGTAATAGTTGGATCTTGGTGTAAGTCTTGAACTTTCTTGACAAAGAACATATTTAAATGGTCTCAAATTCCCAGTGCGGCTGATTTGCTCTCAAAAGCACCAATGGTACCGGGGCGCTGGGCTAAGTCCCAAAGATTGTGTGTACCGCTTTTGGTTTCCGACCAGCTTCGTAATGGTAAAGATAACTATCATGGTAATGGAATCAATTGCGTGTCAGAGGTGTTTAT
The DNA here is from genome assembly GCF_000204055.1 of Melampsora larici-populina 98AG31. Classification (NCBI taxonomy): domain Eukaryota; kingdom Fungi; phylum Basidiomycota; class Pucciniomycetes; order Pucciniales; family Melampsoraceae; genus Melampsora; species Melampsora laricis-populina. The sequence goes on from NW_006768815.1 coordinate 96,566, forward strand.
ATACACACAAATTATCAGAATAGAAAAAATCACCTTGGTTCCATCTTCACCAACCCCAACAAAATTACTCGCATACTTTGTTGATTTTTTGTCCATCAGTGTTGCAACCTTAAGGTCACATATACGGCAGGGAGTGAGAGACACCGTTGGATTCATGGTGTTTGTGACTTCTGTGTGCATAGGTGAATCACCCAAATGACATAGCACAAAGGGTACTACCAATACCTCATCTTCTGCAACGTGATCATACACTATGAATCCATCTGAACTGAGTTTGCTAAAAAGTTAAACATTTCAGACTAGATCCTCACATTATCAAATTAAGAGAGATGAATCACTTGATATCGTCAATCACAGGATCTGCTAGCTCCAAAGCACCTGCCGTGTTTGAGGTTGTCAAGAAATGACAGTTATACTCTTGATTAGACAATTTGGGAGGTAATCCGGCCAATGTGAAGTAGAAAGCTATGTGTTTGTTCCACTTTTTTGAGATATTCCCTGAGAGATCGTCACAATACAACACCAGAGGTATGTGGCGGATAATCTTACCCCCCAATTTCTTCCTCCATGGATTTTGTACAGGGACTGTGACAAAGTTTCCGCCAACATCCTCTAAGATACAGGATAAGTTTGACAATGATTGGTAAATATAGTGGTCTGAACAGCTTACCATACATGTGATCACCACAATTATCCTTCAGCAACTGATCCTTGCGTACTTCAATTTTTTCAAAAACCTTTGAAAAGTACTTGACATTCATTGAATCTAAAGACTTGGAATTAAAGTTGGAAGTTGATTGAAACTGCACACGGATTTGTGGACCATCACTGGGCTCTGCACTGTGATAAATTAAACGTGCAGGGGTGCACTTTGCAAATATCTGATTATCCTGTTGATAAAAGAATACAGGGATTACAAGCTGTCCAGAAACGAGTTCCACTGGTTCAAATACATAAAAATGTCCTCTTGGTGCATTGACCATCTGTACGCGCAAGTCTTTATCCAGTTCCTCCCGCCACTTTCTACTTTGTGATAGATGATTCACTTTGTCTGTTGGACCAGGTAGTTCGGGAATTGATTGAAGATGCTCCATGACATAAGGATTTGCGACTTCCTAATGAATTCACATGTGAGTAATTTGCAAGATAACATGTTTATATCAAAAGTGAGGTGATAATTACTTGTGTTAATATCTGCTTCACTTGAAGTCCAAATCACGGTTTTTCCAACGCACTCAGACTTTCAGAGACATCAAAACCGTAGTGTTTCTTGAGTTTTGAACAGCAATTCTGAAGACTTTTGTAACCAGGAATCTTTACGTCCAAAAGACCAATAAAGGACCTCACTTTCTCAAATTGATCGACCAACATTGTGCTCCTGCCTGAGCCTAGTATCATTAAACCAACAAGTTGCTTGAAAATCAAAAGTAAAGATAAAATTCGAAAAGAATCAACATAAAGATGCTGCAGGCCTAGCTGAGACACCTTGTCTCAACTATACAAGGCTACATTGACACACCTCCAAGCTTGAGAAGGGAGCCCAGGATGAAGAATCTGTATTGACGGGCCTTTTATTGGGACCAGATGAAATGTCTGAACATGATTCGCTGTTTGGAACCTCAGAAGACTCATCTTCATACATTTGATGATTCATTGAATGGTCATCTTCACTGTCATCTGTGATTTCATCACCAGGAAGAGCAAAAAGATGGGAATAATCGCAAGTCCACAGATCAATAATTGCCCGCCGTCAATATTCCTCAATGTCGGTGCCCGAATCTGAGTCTCTATCAGCAGTAGCCATGGTTGTATCAATTAGGATACTATGATCATCAGATGCCTTGGTCGGTGAATCAGAGCTGTGTGTTGTCTCATCATCTTCAGACAATGTTGAGGTTACAGCTGTGATGTGATTTGCTGTCCACTTTTCAACATTTTTTGGATGTTTTTCACCTTTGCAGTGTCGAGGAATTGATTCAAACTTCATGGTCCTGTTTCCTTTACAGGCCAGGCATTTATAGACAACATCATCTTGTCCCTGAAAATTTCTTCAAAGCCTTGATAATTGATTTGTAAAAGTCAAATTGATGTTAGCCTCCATGCATCCATGAATGTAACCTGAGTAAGTTGAACCATTTACATTCTGGTACACCCTGAGGTCTTGATGCAGCCATAGCCAACTCACGGTAATCAAAGATATCTTGCTGGAGATGTTAAAAAGAAGTAATTGAAACTATTGATAATCTTTAGTCAAAGGGTACAACGTCTTTTGGTAAAGGTTAAATGAGTGTTGAATGACTTTTCAACCGTTGAGCTATTGATTTCACTCCACTTTGGAACTGCTTTTCATCCGCTGATGAATGAACCAGCGGGAACGTTGAACAACACCACGGTTTTGCAATGCTTTGATTGAAATACAGTTGATCAACCAGAAGGACAGCGTTGATTAACCATATCTCAATCAAACCATTGTAAAACCGGGGCCCGGGTAGTGGGCACACCGAGTATGAACCGGATCTCACCCGTACAATTTTGAACTCCTCACCGCCGGTTGCTCAACAAAAAGTGACCTGGTGGTGTACAAAATTCTGTAAGCTCTACCAAACGCGCACTAAGCCTTGACTGTATAAGCCATTATCCTCAGTCGTCTGATTCAATATTGTTTGGAAACGATTCAATTGCGAGTGAATCTGTAGATAGCACTGTGACCTTGACGTCAAGGACACATTCAACAGGCACTGTGCTAACATTGTTTACTAGCCCCCAGCTAGAGTCGATTGTAACACAACAGTTATCACCAAGCCTTATAAGTGATAAGCTTGGTTCCCATCAATACCTTTCAACTTTTGCTCTCAAGAGTCTTGTCTTATTGTAAGTCTCAGCTGACACTGATTCTCTCTAATCCCACTCCATTGTCATAATATTGTCAATTGTCCCATTACCACTTGACTGTATCCCTGTGACATCAATAGTGCCATACTATTCAGATAAAAGCAGTAATCTTGCAGCCTGAAAACCTTTGGAAAATGTGATTTGGTGTCAACTTTGTTATTGGTTTAGGGTTTAGGCCATAACTCTTCTGACATCTGCTGAGAAAATCCCTTTCATGCGCAGCTCTGACGTCCAAGACAAATTTACGCGTTGAAAACATAGAGCCTTTTGCTCTGTCTGAGTTTTGAAACATCAGGGAAATTCCACGTGGTTCCTGGACTCAAAGGGCCGTGTAATACAGCACACTACTTTGATAATAAACAAAGCAATATTGCACAGGATAGACCATTTTAGTGACGCTAAGTGCAGATACAGAGCCCATAAAAACAAATTCTTCTCAATTCCTCAGATGCATCGAGGATTTGACTTTCTCACGCAGTAGACGTTCTTTGGTATTTTGGCTCACGATGTCTGTGCGGGACTGCGAGTGAAAGTTTGAAATCAGCAGGATTGAAAACAAATAAGAAAGATAAGAGTCGAGTCAAGAAGAAGCACTAGCTTTAGGTGGGTCGCCATCGCTATTGGCATCGACAACTTCAGCGGGGTGTACATCTAAGCGCTTTGAAAGTTCATCGTGGTCGTGAACGGCGCGTTTCGAAGCTATGCCTTTGATTGAGATTCCCACCCCTTCAGAGTGGGGTGAGTGGAGTATCTGGGGTCGATCACGGTCCCTTTGGTTATGATCACGTCCGCAGGCTTCATACGGCGGACTCCTATGCTTAGTGTGATGATAATCATGTTCTAATGAAGAACCAGAGTGCTTCCGACGATGAGCTGAAGAAAGACTATCTTTCGAGTGTATAGAATGAGCAGACTTCTCGCTTCTTGGAGGTCGCGCTGGGGACGCGCGACGCTTGAGTGTTGGGGATATTGAATTCTGGTGGCGATTCGATCTAGCAGGTGATCTCTGTCGCTGTGGCGAGCGGGAGTAAGAAGTGCGCCGTCGGCGATGAGATGAGGAAACATCTCGATCATATCGACTATGGATTGGTGAATGGGATCTTGATCGGGAGCGCTGACGGCGAGGATAGCGCAATCTGTCTCGACGGGGTGAGTGCTCTCGGCGAGGTGATGGAGAGCGTTCTCTACGGCGAGGGGAGTACAAGCGATCAGGCGAACGAGACCTAGTCCGGTGCCTGTTGACTGTATTGTTATCTCGACTACCACCTGCACGGCTTGCCCAACCTGAATCACGATCACGCGGTGGTACAAAGCTCGAATTGCGATTGTAGTTTCCGTTACCGGAGTGTCTCGTCCCTCCACGCGCTGGTCCTTGTTCAGTTTGATATCGAGGTCGACCTGAGGTATTGTTGTTGGAGCCAGGAAACCCTCTCTCCCTTTGCCTGATGTCCGCTATCTTACGTTCCTTTGCAGCTTCAAGCTCTTGTCGTTGCTTTACCGCTGCTTGGGCCTCCATGTCTGCCTGCTCACGTTGACGTAGTTCTGCCTTCTTCTGTTCAATGAATATGGCGGGGACTTTGAGAGGCGAGTCTTGCGCAGATAACAAAAGGACCCAAAGCTCAGACATGAAAGGGCCCGTTTTGGATTCGAGGAAACCGGTGAGATTGATCTGCATCTTTTTAGGGTCCACAATCTAAATTGATAAAGTCAAAGGCTAAGATTGTTATCTGGCCTCATCACAAGTAAAATTGATGAAAAGCTGGACAGGGGGCTTACTGGATTCGCTGGATCCTCCAAAAGACCGTTGACATATTCTACCACGACTTCGTCCTCGAAGCCAAGAAGGTCCATCACTTTTTGCGCAATCCATGGCCTCATCACCGTCATCTCGACTTTGCGCATATCAACCTAGATCGAGGCCGGGTTTAGGATCAGAGATATGCAGTTCTAAAATTGTAGAGATAAACACTCTGAGCAAGACTGCACAAATGAGCATCATTTGTATCTGCCATACCTTCTTATCGAGTTCCTTAGGAAAATTGATGGATTTGAGCAGCGACTTTTCTTTGTCTTTGAAGCGAGTATCCTGGAGAAAATAAATCGTGCTCTTCAGCGGAGCCGCGGAAACTAGTATTATTCGAGCATGAACCTACCTGCTCGCTCGAAGTACCTTTGAAGAACCCTGGGAAACGAGATGCATCAGTGACCAGTGAAAAGAGTTACGAGGAATGAACATGATCGACAAACTACTGACCTGCGTCACCCATGACGAGTGAGGCTGAAGTCAACGATAAAAGTCGATAAGTTGAAACGATGGTCAAGGATCAAAACGCAGCTAGGAGCAGATAAAGAAGGTTATGTATACAAAGTTCCTTTTCACTATCGTGATCGGGAATCTACATATACACCACAAGGACACGCGGATGTCCCAGGGACGACCGGTTTTCGTCGCAGGGGGACGGACATCCTGACGAGACCGATCCGGAGTTACTGGACCCGCCAACATAACGTGGTACCCGTTTACTTACCCAAAGATAGGTATCCGATCCGCGCCCGATAGCCTGGTGTATTGTACGGGGTGCACCCGCAACACGGGGGTGAGAAGGGCTGAGCCTGTGACAGCACGTGAGGAGAACTTATCTGAAGGTTTATATGTTTAGAAACACACATAAGACTCCATTCCAAGATGATATATCAAGGGATATGTGTTGATAGGTCTGGCAAAGACAGATCATCAAACAGAGAAAGTAGAATATAGTGGGAACCATCAAGAGCCACTTAATCGGATAATTTTTCAAAAAAGATTGCCAAAGTCACAAATATCACTCAATTCAAAAATCAAGATATTTTTGGGGTCCTCTTGTTCAGGGCTATTCAAAAATATCCTCAGAAGACCAATTTTCGAAGTTCTTTTTTTTTTTATTCCTGACGGTCAAGGGTGTACCAGAGGAAAATCAGATGTTTGTTGTATGTAATTACAAACTACCCGGTCCGTGGCTTCTTGTGTCTTGATGGTTCCCACTATACCTCTTAAACCCAAAATGTTTCAAGACATGTGCACTGTTTTCTGTTATATAAGGGTTGAGCAATTTCATTGTCTTCCAAATAACTAAAAGGAAGATATATATGTACATATAAGTCTAAGATCAACAACTGATATGTGGTGATAAGATTGAAAGCTAGGATTCAAAGAGCAAATTACTTACCTTTATAGTATCCTGAAAATATTTTGTCCATGGTTGTGAGTGAAAAGTTGTGACTTGTTGATTGAACAAGAAGCACGGAAAAATTCCACATGGATGTGGAAAGTGTGGAATTTGTACTGAGCTATACAGTCATCTCTTGAAGAGCACCATCCAGATTGGGAAGTGGGCTGGTTTCCGCACCGCCAACATAGATGCCTCAGATTGAAAAATCCAAGGCATCATTGGATGGAAACCCTTGGACAGATCTTGTATGAGGATTTGATCCAAGGTATTTTTTGGCGCTAAAGGATACCTCGGATCAAAACCTCGGAAAGATTCAGAGCCTGATATTACGCACGTAATAATAAGTAAAATGATAGGAAACAATGGGTAGCAAAGCCTATTCCTATCAAGTTTGTTAAAATCAAAATGTTCATTTCAATTCTTGATCAATGTTATTAAAAACATTCATTTCAATTCTTGATGCCCATGATGCAAACATCACTTCATTACTCCCCATTCAAGATATGGTGAAGTTCTTCTGTGTTGCCGCCAATGTGGTAGAGTGTTTAGAAAACTTGCTCATGCTCACTACATCCCAAAGGTCTATACAATACCTTGCTGCGAGTCTTCCAGTGTCCATCAATTGGTATTTGGAGGTCTATGGGAGGCTGCTTTCAAAATATCAAAAGATTGTTACATCATTGCTCAACACCAGGTCAATTTTCATGGTATAATGACTGAACTCAGTGATGGTTGCCTACCCATCCACGTTGTTGATCAATTGCTATTTACACCAGTTGAACACTGCCCAAAGTGCTTGAGGACTATGCAGCCAAGATTGCTGTTTGGATACCTATATGATATTGATGGATGTCATACCATTGAACAATTTCATCTTGAAAGGTTGGCCAGTAGGTGTTTGATACAATCAGAGACCAGCTGGTAATTTGTGCTGCAATGTTGTTGGTTCATCAAGAAGCACTTTATCTTGATTTTTTCACTGGATGATACGTGTGGTTGGAACGAACTGCATTGGCCATAGCTTAAAAAATCCATTCTGCTGTTGGATGCTGAAACAAATGTGCTCACTTTGGTCTACCCTGTATGTATGCAATATTTTCCGTGGTTTCCGTGGTTTCTGCACTTTCTGCACTTTCTGCACTTTCTGCCCTGCCATAAGGAGGCTCCCATGCTCTCAGCCTCACCACTGGAGCGTGTAAGATCCCAAATATAGGCTGTACACATGTCTTGTGGGCAAATATTTGAGCCACCGGACCATGGAAGCAGCCTGTATGGGTTACACAAAGTCCAAATTGTTGTAGAGTGTTGTGTTTACACAACTGTGCCACAACAGGTCACATGCTAGCTGTACAGTGTGTAGTAGATTTAGTATCTCCGCCTTGGCTTTGGATTCCACATTATCACTATTGTTGAAGCTGAAGTCTTGGGTGTGAGCTTACCAGCCAATCTATCTGTTATACAAATCTTGACCGGGAGAGTGCAAATTTGGAAAGTGTAACAAAAGCCAAATATCACCAAAATCTGAAATATTGTCCCACCTTCCCTGACGTTTTGGACCAGACAAACAATCCTATGCTTGGATCAAAGGCATACAGTCTAACCCTTGCAATTACATAATTTGGGTGGAAGACTTTTGCTATGCATTTTGACAGGCTATCAAATTCTGTTGTCTAATTTAGCAGTAAAAAGCCTCAAGATTTAGGATTTATTCTATGCATTATCACGGGTTATGAAGTTGTGTGGGTATGTGTTTGTGTGGGTTACAGTGTGTAAAGGCTAATCTCAACCACAGGTCCTCCTGCAAAATAAATTCAAATTTCAAACTCAATGTTATAGATATTGGCTTAACCTTTCACACCTTTTTAGGATAGTTCTGGAATCATGGGACTGGCTAGATTCTGATACTATGGTCCATAGGAACCAGGGACCCCCCCCAAAAAAAAATTCACCAGCCTAACAATTGGGACCCATACCTAAGCCACCTAATTAAGCCCTTAGGTACCTAGCTTATGTGCGTAAGTACCTAGCTTATGTACTTGAGTTCCTGGCTTACGTCTTAAGAGGCTATATTATGTCCTGTGGCTCCTAGCTTAAGTCTTCACGGTCTTAGCTTAAGTTCTTACAATTGTACCTTTCAGCTCCTCTGAGCAATTAGGGAGCAGAGCATCTCTTTAAGAAATCTCACAAGATCAGTTAGCAAAAGTCACTCACAGTCTGTAGACAAGAAGTATGAAAAGCAGTCACCGAGTGCAAGCAATTTCAAAATCATTTGTGTAGGGTGTCTGGGATGATTGATGGGTTATCTGATGGTGAGCAGATTGATAATTGTAATGATTAGGTCTATGAAAAGATGAGTCTTTGCAAAGAGCATGACACTGTAAAGACCGTGACATTGCAAAGATCAATCTGAGGTGAAGAGTGAGTTAAGGTACAAATTGCTTTGATGTAAAGATCAAGTTAAGGCAAAGATCAAGATGATGTCAAGATCAAGACAATGTAAAGATTGAGTTGTTTGTTTCAAAGTGTAACCATATTGAAAGGATGACAAGACCATGAAAATGATATTACAAAAGGCAAAAGTTGAAAAGTCAAATAGAGCAATAAAATACCAAATACCACGCGAATCAACAGATCAGGATGATAAGGGGAAAGGATTGAGTGAAGAAATGATGTTTTGAGGGTGTGTATTGCCTCTGTAGCACGTTCCTCATGGCTGAAAAGTCTGGATTTTCCTTTGACCAACAATTAGGCCCCGGGCCGGTGGGTAAAGCTGTAGTTGAGATTAGCCTTTATGCACTGTAGATGCTTGCTGATGCAAATAGGCCTGTTTAGACTCCAATAAATGTATCACTTGCGACAGCTGGCTGAATTCCTGTCGGATAATGGCTCTATCAAAATTTCTGAACAGGATCTGAACCTACCAAATGACTGGAAACCAAACACTCTACGTAGCTAAAATACCGCCATCAAGAATTTTTTGTGATACCTGGAAAGCAAAAGCATCTATGATTTTGTCCTACCCGCAAGCCCCAAGGATTTTTACAGCTTCTGTTTCTGGGCAGGCCTGACTGAGCTAGGTTCAAATGGAAATGATGTTGATGTGAGCACCTTGAAGAAGTACTTGTTTGGTTTTCAACCATGGCACCTTTTTCATCACATACCTTACCCTCATGTTGTGAAGGATTGGGTAGCGGTGATGCTGAGGTCTTTGGCGCAAGCAGGTGCCCTGTAAGTTTAACCATCCAAACCTCCTAAGCTGGCTTTCATGCTCAAAGACCTAATTGCTCTATTTCAAGATCTGAACAAAGATCACCCTAAAGATTCAGCCATCCTAGATTGCACTGTCTGCGCCTCCTGGGGATTAGCTCGTTTAGCTGAACTCACCTACAATGTATCCTGCGGCAACACAGCCTGGATTAACTCAGTCTGGTGCAGTGATGTTGTTTGTACAATGGGGGAATCTAATTCCTTGACACTGCAGGTTTGTGGCACAAAAACTTGCGGCTTCGCCATGTCTTACTCGGCTTCGGATGTTGTGTCTCTCCTTGAATTTGGAAAGCCATCCGTCCGAATAGTTCATCTCCACATTCATTAGCTTGCCAAACTCCTTGGCCTTTGCTTGTATGATATCACCGGTGACAATCATGTCGCGTGCATTTGCTTTGATGATCCAATGGAAGAGTGCTTGTTCAAGTTCAGGGAATTTTTCTGGGCGCTGTCTTTTGACCGATGCACCATTTGCTTCAACGACTTCAGCTAAGGATTTTGAATCCTTGATCCAACGGCTTAATGATGATTGAGTTATGTTAAAGTGAGCGGCAGTCTGAGCTTGAGTCTTGGCATTCTTGAAATGCCAGGCGAGGATCTCGATTTTTTCACCGATATCTTTGACGGAACGGCGGGCAATCACAGCTTTTGACGAGTTGGTTGTGTCTTTCTCGGCATTTGACGAGTTGGTTGTGTCTTTCTCGGCAATTTTGTTCTTTTTGACCGTTGGACCAGCATCCTTATCGTCATCCAAAAATGGATGTTTCTTTCACGCGGCGTGATAATCTAACACTGTGGCCACATTGGAAGTGTTTTTATTGGCAACTTTGGATCAAGGAAGCATTAGTAAAATTGTATCATGACCAGTGGATTTAAGGCTTACCCTTTTTTGATGGCTTATGTCCCGTGTTCCCAGGTCCCGAAGCTCGATTAGCAGCAGGAAGTGCAGCCCCAGCCGCTAAGTGATGAAGAGAGATATTTATATTCAAAATCAGGATAAACAACCCGTCACGAGTCCCATGAAGATACAACAGCCAGTCATACCTTTCAACTTGTCCTTCATACCTTCAAGCTTGAGAAGAACAAGAGAATCAACATTTGATGTCCAGTTGGGATGCTTTTGTGCGGTGTCTATATAATCCAAGACACACTGAATCCCATGTATTCCGCTGAGTAAGTATGTTGATCCACAATCGACCCCATAGACATTGTCTAGGTTGGTGTTGATAGTAATTGTAATGGTGTCCTCGTCTATGCTGGGATCAACAGGAGGATTGCTGAACATGTTGTACAGCCTGTCATCAGTGGTGGCTTTCCTGATTGAAGGGCAGTTTTGAGACAATAACAAAACTTCTTTCATAAGAGCAGTAACTTTTGGTGAGGACATCGTGGTTTAGGTGAGTTTGTATTTCAAGGGAGAGGGAGGGAATGCTCATTGCTATCAAAGCGTACATGCAGAGGTTTTGGACCCTGTGACTTTAGGGAAGAATAGACTTTTTTGACACTTGACTTCCTGAGAAACATCCACCGGAAGCTAACCAGTATGTAGTATAAATTAATCTCTATAAGAGCATATTCCCCCTTTAGTGTGGGAAATATGCCTACATATGCCAAAATATTCTCGCAATAAGAGCATACTTCCCGCCATTCTATGCTTTAATCATTATGCATCAAGCATTCTGATTTTAGCGGGGCCCTCACGTATACCAAAAAAAATCGCGCGCCAACCCTTGCTTAAAAAGCGATATGCGTACATAGGGCTTGCTTACATCGAGAGTTGACTGTATTGAGATATCTCGGTGTGTAATAAACTAAAGCATTCATCAATGTTGTTGAGTCTTTGTTGGAGCTCACTGGAAAGTTGGCATTCAAACTCAGTGTTTTGATGCGTAATTGCTAGTTTGAAAGCTTTAAACAAGCTAAAAAGTCCTGAACAGAAGATTGTTGGAGAATTTCATTCTCGGGTATAGTGTCAAAACCATCAAGGTAGAAATCAATTCAAATTAAATAAGAAGGCATGATGGAGAAGGTAACAAGGATGAAGTCAGAAGGAGATGACCGGATTGGGATTAAATCAATTGGGTGTTAAACGAGAACATTAGAAGACTGACCGCATTGGGATTGTTTGTTTAGTTGGTTATGTTTCATATCATGTTTGAAAAAATTGGTTCATGTGTTATTTTTCCTTATTAACCCTCCACTGTGTCCTTTCGAATCTTTTTCCCCATCGAGGAAATTGATTTGAAAGGTAAGCTCAGAAAATCAATAACTTTTCGCTTACTTTCTTTATACGTTAATAATGCTGAAGTGTCTATTGTTTTCGCACATTACTTGATTTTACGTTTTCTTCTCTTTAGTCTTTTATTACTTCTATCATCCTCGTTCCCTCTTCAGGTTTGTCTTATCTTGAGTTTAGTACTCGTTCTCTTAGTTGTCAGCCGTGCCTTGTCAGCATAAGGCTGAGCGTTGTTTTTCACCTTTATAAAGGTTAGTATTGTCTTTGTGGTTGTGTACATGTTTACCATCGAGGAAATTGATTTGAAAGTCTTTTATTACTTCAATCATCCTTGTTCCCTCTTCAGGTTCGTCTTATCTCGAGTTTAGTACTCGTTATCTTAGTTGTCAGCCGTGCCTCGTCAGCATAAGGCTGAGCGTTGTTTTTCACCTTTATAAAGGTTCATCGTAGATTCACAGCGTCGAGCGTGTAATCCTCATATTCTTACAAAGATTTGAGGAAGCTTTTGATAAAACTGTGAGAACCTTCAACACACAAAGTGGTTTGGTTTCCAAAGTGAAGAAAATGATTCGCAAACATTTTCACATACTTTTCTACTATTGGTAACCAGTTTGACTGAAGATACTGAAGGATTGTAGGTGAGTGATGCTGTGCAATCTTGATAAGTTTGGATTTGTTAGCATTGTATTTGTCTTGAGTGCAAGAAGCTACAAAAATATGCCAGCAAACATAGAATTCATCCCACTCCTTTTTGACCGTAATGATAGAAGCACATTTATTTAAGATGGCCTTGTTGATATGCCACATACATAAGATATGATAGCTTCCCGGAAAAACATAAGAGATTGCCCCAATAAGTGCTTGTTCTTTGTCAGTTACAAAAGTCTTTGGCCAAGTGTCATGTGGCTTGAAGAGTTTTTCAAGCTGATGAAGTTCCCAAGTGTATTCCTGACACTCTTCTTTTTGCATGAAGCAGAAAGCAAGCGAGAAGGAGAATTGAAACAAGTTGATCCAACAATATGTAAGAGAGGAAGGCAATATTTGTTGGTATTGTATGTGCAATCTAGTCCAAAACAATATGGAAAGTGGTGTCCCATCTTGATTGCAGTGGGATGAGCAAAAAAAGTGATTCAACAGCTCCATTTGGTCCAAGCTTCATTGCATAAAACCAATTTTCTTTTTGAAGTCGTGTAATCAGATTGACTATGGCTGTCTTCCCTCCAAGTTTGGTTTTTCAAGAGCGGGCTGTCTGATTGTATATATCTTGCATTGGTTGATGAACACTTTTACCCAGAAGCATTTGTCTAATAGTTTGAGAACAAACATTAGCCTATTTCAAAGTGTGAATTGATTCTTCCTCTTGTGGTTTAAAGCGGTGCAGGCGAGGTAAGCCATTTGCTCTCTTGAATGGATTGTGGTTGTGACAAGCGTGTTGATTTGTAACTTTCAAATGACCTTGTTTCTTCAAGTAGTTGAGGGAAAATCCAAAACCACAGCCTGATTTGGCTGTACTACCACTTTGTGGTTTTTTTGAGTCCTTATCAGTGTTTGACAATTTTGCAGTGCGTTTGGTTTTCTGATGACCACAAGTACAGTAGAAGTATTGGCTCTGACCATGAGGGCCTTTGTTGGACTTGATTACAATTGCATAACCTTGATGCCGTGCATGAGCCTCAAGGTATTTTTGGCCAAGCTCTTTGGACTTAAAGATCTTGCCTTCACACGGGGGGTGCAACCCTTGCTCTGGTTGGACTCCTGATAGGGGATCAGAGATATACATATATGAGACTGGTGTAGTTTTAAAACCAAATTCATTGCAACAATCAAACATACCACAGGGATGTTGAAAGCCAATCAAGACTGAGGCTTAAGTTATGGTAGCTGTGTTATAAAATTGGAAATAATGTTAAGGATAAAACCAAGTATGTATTTGAGCAATGCTGAGCACTTTGTCTCTTGTCTGAGACGATCAAGAAAGCTGCGTTTTATTGTAACGCGCATCAATCCCAATCAACTTTGTAAAACTTTGTCTCTTACTTCGTATTTGTGTGGTAGATGTCTTATATACTACTCATGTGTCCCATCTTTGATTTTGTCTCTCTTTCCTCATCTTTGGGAAAGAGAGTAAGTGTTTTGTTATCTCTAGAGCTCTCGTATCTTTCTCTTTACTAATATTTCATTATCGGTAGAAATTTCCTTAGATCACTTGTGCCTTTAGCTTTATAAAGCTTCATCTTAAATCTCACATTTTACTTTTTATTTCCTCCGTAAAACTTAGGTTAGTCTCAGGTCTGCATACCTGTAGTATTGGAGAAGGGTGCTCACCTTTAGCATCATTGATATAGTCTCAGGTCTGCATATCTGTAGTATTGGAGAAGGGTGCTCACCTCTAGCATCATTGATATAGGTTCAACTCGTGTTCTAAGCCATTTACAAGGGAGGCCAGTCTTCATCCATCTGATCAATTTCATCTTCATCACTTGTACCTAACAAAACAACACCTGATCAACTAAGGTTCATTCTTAAAGTCAAGATTAGGTACATACTTTCTCTGGATTCATCATCATTTTTATCAGACTCATTATCAGACATCTCTCTATCTCCCTCTTCTTCTTGTATGAACTCATAAGCTTCTATGTTGTCTTTGTTGCTCGCATCTTCATCCGTATCGCCGTCTGTGTCCTCTTCACCACCCGTTTTGGTCCGGTCTTCAAGTCCTAAATTCAAGTGGTGGTTGCTTTGGTTGTAGATCTGTACAGTAGAGTTAGGGTGGTGAGATGGTCTTGAACAATCATCACGTCCTGGGATAAATTGATTGAGAAGGTGTTCATTGCTGCCAGAGTCGTGATATGGATGCATATTATTGGAATGTGTCTTTGATTGCTATGAATCAAGGGAGACCTAGGGAGACTGATTTGACTGGTTTGTTGTCGCTCAAAGTCAACAAAAGTAGTACCCTTACAATTTTTTTACTCAATCTCTCTCCATATGGTACATACAGGTCTTGCTATAGATAGCAAGGGGTAAAAGCACTCTATGCTTCTATTCATCAATTACAGCAACACCTGACTTCAGCGCAGAACCGCGCAGAGTGGGCTAAACTGCGCAGCGTCCAAACTTTTGAAAACATGCTCTGTCGCTGCGCAGCGCTGAGGGCGCAGTGACAAAAGAAACGATAACCCCAGCGGTGGGCAAAGGTGCAGTTCAGCACAGCGCAGTAACCTCAAAACTGCGGTAGGTAGGCCAAGATTCACAAGAGCGAGGTAGAGCGAGGTAGAGCGAGGTATTGTAAAATGGGGACAATCAGATTTTTGGGAGTTCCGAATCTGATGAGCTTACAGCGGAATAGAACAGTTTGAAGCGGAGTACGTAGAAGATCATTTTTGATTTGAATTGGAACATTGAAAAGTTTAAATCGATTAGAAGATTAAAAGGGTTTTAAAGAACGTTACGAAAATAAAACAATGATCAAAAGCAATTAAGAATGAGAGCAGAAAGAGGCCAAAGATGGCCGAGCATTCATTTGCTCGAGTCTTGGGCTTTCTTGTTCTTTTTCAAAGTCTTCACCAGTTTGTCTACAGCCACAACAGCTTTTCCAATTTCACCACCTGGATAAAAACCATGCTTGAGCCACTGACAGACGCCTACCGCGCGTTCGATCGTTCGTGAAACTAGACCACCACGACTGGTGGTACATATGTGAGCTGCTGTGCTGAAGGTCCTCTCAACAGCGCAAGAAGTTCCAACACAACAGAGATAGTCTCTCGCAAGCCTAGCGAGCTTTGGGAAGTTCTTTTGATTGAACTGAGAAGATAGATTGATTGAGTACCAGTAAGTGTGTGTATTAGGAAGAAGGAAGACTTACTCGCCACCATTCCAATATATCGCCTTTACAAGGGTATTTACCAGACATGTAAAGGTCAATCTCGTCATCGACAGAGAGTTTCAGACCCGCAGATGCATGGAAGGCACCTTTCTCTTCAAATGGGTCAGACTCCTCAGTCGGACCAAGTGTAGAATCAAGATTTTCATCTTGCTCTTCGCCATGTGGCTCTTCAAGGGATCCGAGTGTCTGACGAAAAAGTCGTTCAGCATTCATGGCGTATTCAGGATACTGTTTGGTGAAGAAAGTGAGACGGAAGTTCGGGTTGAGTATGGTTGCCAATATGATGGGGTCGCAGTGTAACGCTTCGGTTTGGTACAGTCGCAGCTTGCTAGTCATCGTGGTTATCATTGATGAGATGCTTGGATGAGGTGTCGCAGTCTTCTTTGCGGTCAATAAGCTGATTACAGTGGAGTATTGGAAGAGCACCGATCCCGCGGTTGGTCCGTCTATTTCCATCTTCTTGGTGGAACGAAGAAAAATCTACACATTGACCAAGAGAGATACAAAGTCAATATTCCCTACTTGGAGCAAAAGAAACTTGATGTGTACCTCGAGAACACTGTTCAGTGCCTCGACTGCCTTCCACTCATCGGGAGATATAGTGATCCCTTCGTAATACCCTTCTTGATCAGATGTGATCATGAAATTGATAACCTAAGGATGGCAATTGGAACAGAGAAGAGCAATGAAATAATCAATACATTTCCATTTGTAGAATTCGACTATGTACTTACCTGCTTTGCTTCACAACAGCGCGACTGGGCATCGTACCAGATGTTCCACCGCTGGCCATGAGCCCCGATCAGTCCAGGGCCCTTATAAGAGAGTTGGAGTGCTGAGTTCTGAAAATGATTGATACGAGGAGCACTTGATGTGATCAACTTGTTGATCCTTCGAATCTAGGAAAAGATGATTGATCAAATCATTATCAAACATATGTAGTGGTGGGATACAGATCGAAGGGGGTTTACCTTGGTGAGAGCACGTGGTAGAAGATCGGCTTCTGGATCTTGTGTTTTGTAGTCGGGGCCTTCATCTTCTTCATTGCTCTCGGCGTCTTCATCACGAGCTAAATCTGTGATTGGATTCACATCAGTAAGATCCTCTGCGCCAGAAACTTCTTTGTCCTTGTCCTCGAGTATAGTACCGTCCGAGAGCACTATCTTTGGGGGTGGTAAGCTGTCATCAGGCAAGAGTAAATGAAGTCTCTTTCCACAAGGGGCTGAGGGTTTTGTTTGGCCGGATCCAAAGCCAATCGTGTCCAATCCAGCCTTGACTGTGAGAGCCAATTTATGACAATAACATCGTATCTGATTTCGACTTGAGTTCCAATAGACAGGATCATCCGCATTCTTGAACATCTTTTCTAATTCTTTGGCTAAAAGAGGATTGCTTGATCCTGAGTCCGTTGTTTGAGCAACCATGTGTGACACGAAACCAAGGTAAGCTTTTTATCGAGTCAAAAAAACATCATTGATATGAAAGAATGGAAAGAACATATCTTTTTATGTAGTCCATGCCGTATCAGGAAACGTCCTACAGGGCGTGCGAGTAAAACTCCATAATGATTCCACGCTACAAGCTTAAGGGTCAAATGAACCATATGAAAATGAAAATCTTTGTCGATATATGACACAGCCACACCAATGAATGCTCGCTTTCCACCCTTTGTGGTCCAAACATCATGAACTACACAGATTTTGGATGATAGATCCTGGGAAACGAAGCCAAAGTCAAAGCCAAACAAGATCAACATCAGTTACACAATCAAGTGATCATATAGATCGAGCAAAACTTATCACCTGAAGAGTCTTGATCAGCTTGTGGTGGAACTCCTCAAAGTAGTCCATCGCCTTCCGAGCTGCCCACGAAGCCGTCCATAGCTTGGCTGATGGATTGCACAGCGCAAATGCAGCCTGAAGATACGGATCTTCCATACGTAGCCAAGGAATGCAGTTGCGAAGAAGCCATAGAACTAATATGATGTTGAGTAACGAAACTGAGAACTTTGGTAGATCAAGGAAACCATCAAGTGTGTGATTCTTCTGAACTTCTTCCTGAGCTTTGGCACGTGCTAACTCCGCCTGCTTGTCCTGCCAGGTTGGTGGGAGATTTGCCCCAGCCTCGACTGCCCGGTGGCGTTGTTTACAGTGATTGCGATTGAGATCACCATCTCGATGGCCAAGAAGATTCCAACGGCTTTTGCGGCCATCGGTGTATGCATTACCACACCACAAGCATTCACGGCACCTAGGTGGTTCGTTTTCTTTCTAAAGGATTTGTCAGATTAGATTTCTTGACAACCACGTAATTGAAACACTTCTACTTACTTGCTTTGGTCCATGTATAAGCTCCTTTCCAAAGTAGAGATTAATTGAATCAAATCCCTGTTCACCAGACTTGGTTTCGCCTTGAAACTCAATTTCTGAATCTTGGTCGGGGTCAATATTATCAGGAAGTTTATATAAAGTCTAATAGTACCATATAGTAGTCAGTCATGTGATGAATTTGTAATGAAACGATCAGACTTACATGTTTTTTCTTCCCACTTTTGGTTTTGGTTTTGGTCAAGGTTGAGGTTGAGGACTTTGAGGCTTTAGGCACTTGTCGAGTTCGTTTACCATCGGTTTGGGATGGTGTACTATTGAAAGAATTCTCTCCTGGCTCTTCATCTTCAACTTCTTCCTCCTCAACTTCCAATTCCTGATTATCTTTGTTGGGGTCAAAATTTTCATCATCTGAGTCTCCATCAACTACAACAACTGATGCTATATTATTAATTTGTGATTGAGTTTGATTAAGAAAACTAGTATTTGCACGCTTTGCAGACTTTGTGAAGGGGTTGGACTGAGATGACAAAGTGGAAGACTTGGGTTTCTTTGAAAGTGGAGCTTTTGATTTCTTAGAAAGGGGTCTACGTAAAGTCATTTTGAGATAATATGATATATCTAAACAAAGATAGTGGCTAAAGATTTATTTGATAATTCAGAAGGTGGTGGTCTATCGAGCAAAAGTGAGAGGAATTTGAGGTGAGGAAGATCTCATGAAAGAGCAAGAGAGCGTGAGTGAAGGAGGAGACATCAAGAGACATTTCC
Organism: Melampsora larici-populina 98AG31; assembly: GCF_000204055.1. Taxonomy (NCBI): domain Eukaryota; kingdom Fungi; phylum Basidiomycota; class Pucciniomycetes; order Pucciniales; family Melampsoraceae; genus Melampsora; species Melampsora laricis-populina. Next base: position 115,151 of record NW_006768815.1, read on the forward strand.
CAACTCTCATTTTTCTCCCTATGTAATAGAGTTTTGGAGGATATTGGGGTAATATTGGACAAGATTCTAGCCCAATGGATAATGGATGGGGCCCAAAAATTGTCTAATGTATCAATATCTTTAGCGTTGTTTATGTACATATTGTACTCTGCTTTAATGTTGCAATGTAGCGCAGGGGGCGCAGTTTTGATCAATCCCATAGCCACTGCGGTGCAAAAATGCGCAGTGGTCAAAATCAGAAAACCCACTACGCTGGGGGTAGGCGCAGTGGGGAAAATTCTCAAAATCCCCGGCGCTTGGCCACAGCGCATGCGCAGACTGCGGCGCGCAGGGTGCGCTGGAAGTCAACCGTTGATTACAGTGTCCAATTTTCAAGGAGTCGGCGTCAGAGCTTTGAAAGCATCCCAAAGGGATGACGCCAACTTGTACCAAATCACAAAACCTGGCTTAAGAATGATTCTGAAGCCTTTGGAGCACTGTACAGGCTTCTCAGGTTTTTCCAACCTGTACAACTTCCAGAATACTCCGAGCTAACAAAGAAGGGCGTCATTTTTGTTTTTGTGTTGGCGTCCTTTATCAATCACCTTTGTTATTATCTTTTATTATTATTTTATTTTTTGTAATTTATATATATATATGTATTTCTTTCAGGTTCCCATTTGGTTCTCACATATTTTAGTCTTTTAGTGTTATGTCTTATTTATATTTTGTTATGTCCACTGGCCACCCCGTAGGGTGTTTTTTGCTTTGTTAAAAGAAAAATTATTACCCTGGGCTGTTCTAGCCTAGAACTTCTTCCGTTTGAGTATTTTCAAATACTGGCTTTTGTAAGTTTTATAAAGCACATTTCCAATGTTTTTTTCTTGTTTGATTGTGCAATCACATTTCCTTTGTTTGGGTACCCTTCAATACTTTTATCTGGAGTATCTGAAATAATTGATTCCAATATTTGTGCCAGCAATGCTGTTGTTTGTCTGACCTGCAAGGCTTGAGAGCAAGCTTTTCGAATCCTGACCCCATATGTCATGTTTGAAGACCACTATACATTTTTTACTCTATAAAAAGGTACCCTCTCACACCCATTTTGGTTTCCTCAATCCTCCTGGGAAATTTTCCCACCTTAAAGCTAATCTCATAGCTCTATCTTTCATCCAATCTGTTAAAGCCCTATACATTTCCTATTGGCATCTTTTTGTTCTGGCCTCTTTTTCAAAGAACTACACTGTAAATCTTCTATCTGGATTATTTGTACCCACTTACATTTGCTTCAATCTCTCACCAAGCCTACAACCTGTAGCTGTATTCAATCTCCATCTTTTGTTATCTTTCCAGGTTCCTTCTATTCTTGTATGTAAAAGCCAGAGGAATGAGTGCAAAACGTAAAGGCATGATTTAAAATGAATGTGAATTGTGTTGTGCATTGATTGGATCAGGTAGGAAGGAAGGGAAATATTACTCTTGATGATCAAGGCTCTAGGAAATGCACTTTGGGTGGTCAAGCCCAATCTGTCTTTATCTATTGGGGATGCTTGCAAAAAGGCCAGCCTCCATATGGCCTGGACATTTATAAGCATCAATGTCCTCCAAGCCCACACACACCTTGAAGTTGTTGACAACTGTAAGTTCAAACACTGAGATCACAAATCAAATGTCTTGGACAATTCCGACATAGGTTTGAGAATCCGGTCAATACGGACTTCAGGTTCACCTTGAGTGAGTCCATTGCCCATGAAATTTGTTCCCTTCTTTATTCACTGCTCAAAGCTACTGTTGATATTTTACGCAGAATAATATCAAGCTCAAACAAAAATAGCGGTAAACTTATCATTTAACCACGAGTCATTTGAGTATTTGAATATGGAGAAAGGTTATAAGTTGTCTTTACTGGTATAAGCGGTGCGACTTTTGCGTCTGGTTAAGTTGTGAAAGTCAAACTGTGGCGGGCATACCCGCATGTTCTCTAGTATGCAAAATGCATGCTCAACGACTATGGACACCAAGTTTCTCTTCCTTGAAATTCTGGATATATGTACTCCCAATTGGTTATCATCAGGTCACTTCAGATGTCCTTATTTGATGCAAGAAGATGAGTTGAACTGGTTGCCTCCAGTCTACGTACATCTGTTTCTCTGGAGGTGTATTCATTTACGATTTCAATCCTTCACTCAACTTATCGCACCTCTCCAGATCAAGATTTCTCTCCGTGTAACGATCTCGTGGCTACATTGAGTCTGACAGTCTGCGAGGTTGTGATCTTGACTGATATGTATGCGGCATGACAAATTTTCGTGAAGAGATCTGAAAAGATGGAGGATTGATGGAGGGTAAGATGGGTGTACGATTGATACAAAAGTTCAATCGACTCACGCTCTAAACCCGGTATGACTCGCAATTGTGGTGGGACTTGATCAAATTGGCATCCTGTTTTCTTGGAGCATCGAATTATTTTTTTGTATCTTGTTTTCACCGATGAGACTAGGATGCTGAGATCACGATTCCTTTCAAGTGTAATTCTTTTCGAAGTTGTGGCGGTCAGTCCCTGCTGTCACATTAGATTTGGTCTCACTTCACCACTAGTTATGCCATGTATCACGGCTGGTGGGTGGGTTGTTGTAAATACACGTCCTTTAGCTCGGTGGCGTTGTCTATAGTGGCGTCTAAACGTGGAGGTTAAAACTGGCGCCAGCAGCCAACTGTTGCCAACTCGATCAACTTGGATTTGTTTGTTGGGATCCTGCTTTGTCTTGTGATTTGTCACTTGTGTGGTGTTTCATCCTGGTTTGGATGTGCTTGCCAAACTTGTACTTATACGTAGATGTGACATTCTAAGATTGTGAAGCATAAAGAAGAGTTCCGTTTGCCAAACATCTCGATATCCTCGATATCTGTTCAGGAGTTTGAAAATGAAAGATTTGTTTTGCAGAAATCAAATCCTATTTTAAAGGACTGTACTTATTTTCCAAGGTGGAGTGATGATATAGATTTTGACCAATTTCCCTTTTAGATATCACGCTTTAAGCTTCCACTTCAGCCTTTCTCATCAAAACCTTTGGTATCGATGACCTTGAGTTGATGTACATAGTTGGGCTATTCAGAGTAAGAGAGGATATCATTTGATTACAAAGTTACCCTTTGCTGAGATTGGTTTAAAGTTTGTAACTTTCTGCTTTCACTGTTTCGCTTGTGTCGTGTTTTTGTGATTCTTGTTTATCGTCCGGGTGGATTGGGTACAGTTTTTTCTTTTCTTTTGGATTTCCCTTCTTCGGAATCTTTCTTCTCTATCATCAAGCTCATTTCGGTTCAGCTCTCACATGTCCCTGCTTTGCACAGTTGCCATCTTTTCGTTTTTCTTCCCAGATTGAGGTGGCCCAAACAAAATTCATTCGTTCTCAATCCATCGATCAAACCAATTCTATATCTTCAACAACAGTTCAATCAAATCAGTCAGTCCTAGTTGTTACACTTATCATTTCCTCTTCTTCTTTCTTCTGATCTTCTCCCTAAATTCCATTTCGTTTGTCTGCTCCTGTCTCTCTTTCTTGCTACATACTTATCGATCCTAATTCTAGCTTAGGATAGCTACAGCTTTTACGTACTCAGAGAGTCGTGATTCAGAACCAATACTGCATATTAAAGGAGAGGTGAAAATTGATCAGATAGGTTTTGGTGTATACTAGATATCTTACACCAAGACTCAGAGTGGATTTGTGGTTTCAGCTTTCAAGTGGTTCCAGATTGGTTCATGAATGCTGAGTTGATAAATCTTCAGAATCGATTGAGATTTTTAATCTTTTTTTGATTTTGATTTTGATTTTGATTTTAAACCTATTCTCGATTCTCGATTCTTTTTTGTTTTTTAATTTGGCTTTGTTCCCTTCGCTTCTTTGTCTCTCTTGCCCAATTTCATCACTCATTTTACCACCTCTCACCCGATCCCCATCTCACCCCCGGATCTCGTGGACGCCAATTCAACTAGTTCCTGGTCCTTCCCCGCCCCCGACAACCTGGTGCTGCAAGTCTTGCATCCTGCACATCCATCAACCTTCTCGTCTACCTCCTTCGCAACGCAGGTTGGACTCGCGTGATATCGTAGTACCTCACTTTAGGCATTCAATCCCCCTGGCCTGAACTAGGCTGCGATCTACATACACACTTCCTACCTAAAAAGTTAATTTCACTTTCAACGATTCACACCTCAACATTTTCAACATCTCCCCGGACGGCACTTGTTATCCACTATCACCTCTGCCCTGCTGAGATTCATTATGTCATTCTTCAGCTCGACTAATACCACTCTTCGAAACTCAATCACTTCATCTGATTCTTCTTCTCCGACCATCACCACTCCTACTGCTCTCGACCTTGGCTCACCACTGCATTCACTTTTACCATCCATCAGGAATAACGCAGCCCCCTCTGGTTCAGCTTTTGTACCGCCACTCATCCGAATCGTCACCAGTGTCTCTTCTGACTCTCCACCCAACACCGCAGCTTGTCCTGTGCCTCAACTTTCGATTGACGCCCTTTCCTCTTCTAGACCTCGTAGTCTGCGGAGGATGTCATCCACTGGTACCAATCTCAACTTATCCAACCCATCTCAATCCAATGCTTGTGCCAATGCACTTCTCGCCTCGCCTCTCAATGGCCACAAGCGCTTGAACCCCTTCAGTCTTCAATCTACTCCGACTACTGAAGCTATCGTTATTGGTGGAGAGTGTGGTTTGGCTGAGGGTGGGACTTCTTTGTATAATGGTCGCCCGCCTTCGGGGGAGAAGTGGTATGCTACCTCTTGGTCTCTTGACCCTTTGATTTCATATGCTTACATACAACTGATTCGGTCTTTCAACGTGTAAATTTAGGATCGCACACCATCTTTCGGCTGTCCTACAACATTCATTTTCAGTCTCGTCCATTCATCCCATCACATCCGTTTCCCCAACATCCTCCCCTCATTACCTATCTCATCAAACAGATCTTTCTGTCATCAAGAATAGTGCTCCTCTCACTCCAGCTGACCAGCTTCGAAACAGATCATCTTTGACATCACTCTCAAGCTTCGCCGAGTCCACGACCACCGATGACGAAGTAGACGAAGAAGTAGAAGCTCAGAGCTCCACCAGCTCGACCGAATCTTACCTACAGCCAAGTACTTCAACACTACTCTCTAACTCTGCGGTGGACGAAAGTGAATCATTTAGCTGTCACTCGACTCTGTCTTCTACCCCTCGACAATGTATCCCACTAGCGATAGCAGACCCGGAATGTCACTCTCCGCAATGCGTTACCAGAACACATCTTCTGAAGATTCTAGATACCTGGTCCTTTGACGCCAATTACCTTTCGCCAACACAAATTCGACATGCGCTTCATGTCCTTTTATCTACCTACCTCACATACACCCCTGGTTTTATTGCGAAGCTTGATGAGATTGGCGTCTCACAGCCTGAAAAGTGTTTGACGAGCCTAGTAGACAATCTTGAAGTTGCTTACGACCCTCGGAATGCCTATCACAACTTCCGACACGCAGTTGATGTTGTACAGGCTGTTTACACCATGCTTTCCCATCAAGGCGTTGTCCCACCTCTGGATTGGGTTCGACGTCATGAGGCTGGTGAAGCCAAATTCGACCAATGGGAGCGAGCGCCAGTGGGACGGGTAGGACGCGCCATGGATGAGATCACTGTTTGGGCTTTGCTTCTCGCTGCTGCAGGTCACGATGTTGGCCACCCGGGATTGAGTAATGCTTTCATGGTGCATGCTTTTCTATAGTCTCCGTCACCTTGATATGTCGAAAGGCTTACATTCCTTTGCTTCTCTTATTGTGCGGATGCAGGTCAATGCTCGTACTCCGATTTCTCATGTCTTTTCAGATGGTTCAGTTCTAGAAAACTTTCATCGGATAACCTTTACCCGCATGCTACGCCAGCACGGATTTGGGAAATTGGTGGATACACACGCTGGCTTCCGACGAGTGATTGTCAGTTCAGTTTTGGCAACTGATATGGGACGTCACTTCCCAATTGTAGAAGAGCTCAAAGCACTGTGCAAGCTATGGGAGGACGATGAGAGTACAATTGAAGCCTCACTGGATGAAAAGGCATTGATCACGGCTGGCCTTATCAAGTGCGGAGACATCTCGAATTCGGTTAGTTTTCATGCTCACCTTCTATCTGTCTTTGTTTCAAGCGGCTCAAGTAACTTCCCGTCCTTCAGTCTCGACCCCATCATATCTCTCTCACATGGTCTTCGTGCTTACTGCACGAATGGTCTCGCCAAGCCGCTCTCGAAAACGACCTTCACTTGCCAGTCAGTGTTGTAACGCTAGACCCGGCTGAGAAGCGCGCACAGGCGAAAAGCCAAATTGGTTTCACTACACTCTTTGTTCTGCCACTCTTTTCCGTCATGGAGACGCTCAGTCCAATTGGTGAGTTCAATGCTTGTCATCCAATCATCCATTTCGTTTTCCATCTCATTTGGTGTTGATTCTCGATACAATGCAGCTTTCAAACCGTTTGCCAATAGCTGTCGAATGGGCCTCAAGACTTGGCAAAAGGTGGTGGAGCACATCGATGCTCAGAAGCCACCACCACCCGTGGTCGTCCCTGTCATAGCTTCCGACAATGATACCCCATCGGATGTTACTCCAGTTGCGCCATCAAGGCTGACAAGAGACCATTCTGCCCTCATCTCGCCGCGCCATACCCTCACCCGAATTCCGCAGGTGTCGTTTGCCACCTACGAAACGCCTACCACGACTTCGCCTATCTCGTCCCTGCCTCTCCAATCGTCTTCCCAACTAAAGCTACCTAGACGTTCTCCTCCACTTGACCGTAAAGCAGTCGATCAAGATCTTGATGAAGACTCTCGTCACCAATCATATCCGACTGACGATCATCTTACTCCGAAGCCCGCCCAGCGCGGGTGGTGGTCATCATCCCCCTCGCCGCCCTTCACACCTAATTACAACGAGTCGGCGCCTTGCACACATCCGCAACCCATTCTCCGCCACAAACTTCCCCCTGTGTGGTCTGATTCCGCTTCCTCTTCTCCCAAGTCCTCATCGGGATCATCTCTTCCGTCCTCATCGCATCATCTCACAAGCGGCTGCCTTGCACCATTAACTCAATCGACAAAGTCAGATCGTGACGGTGAAGATGTAAGCATGGAGACATCCTCTGCAAACATGATGATGGGCTCAGCACGCTCGAGACGGCTGTTGACCATCACTGTACCAGCCGCACCTGAAGCATCTAACAATAGTTTAGCGGGGCCTACCTCGCGTTCTTCCAGTCAAGGTGTCACTAATAGTAACCGGAAGGTCCCGTCAGCCACCGATGACTCATCGTTCAGTTCAATAGGCTCGCCATCGTCTCCTTCACAATCCCCTTACTTTACGCCTGGTGTCTCATCTGCCTCTAGCGTTGAATCGTCGAACGACGGAGGGGCCCCTCCTGTAGTGACCCTGAACACGGACTTGAGCCGAGGACCGCCTACTGCTCCACTTCGCCAGCCGCCTTCAGGATTAGGGTTGCGCATCAGTGACCGAATCATGCGATCACGAGATAAAGGCATGTCAGTGGATTTTGGCTTAGCTGAACGTCGAAGTCTCACCAGATCATCATTGTCCCAGAAGAAGAAGAGCTACAGCCCATATCTTGTGAGTCAGCAAGTAGCGTGTGAGAAAGGATGTGGAAAGGTCACCGCCAAGTGCGTGAGGTGTGGCGCGGCATCGAAGACGAAAATGCAGCGCAGTCAAAGTCTCGCCAAGCCCTTTCTATTCACTTCATCGAGATCGCCACCGCAAAAACAAGTTCAGGACTCGATACAAGAACATGACGGATCAAGAGATGCCCGACGCCTGCCTCCCATGGCTAAGCTAATGATCGAGCCGAACCGAGCACCAGTCGACGCCTCCAGTTGGCCGCCCTATCCTTTCCGCCCAACACAATCGCCTCTTTGAATTTGAGGCTTCCTCCCTCACATGCCACCCTGATTCCGAGACGGTGTGACCTGTATGAAATCTGTATTTTACCATCTCACTTTTTTGTGAGATTGGCTTTGTGTTCAAATTTGTTTTTCTTCCAATCTCTCTTGATCAAACCTTTTTGCTTTTTTTTGGGTCAGCTGATTCCTGTTAAAATTTACCTGTCATGAGTTCTTTTTGACGTTTTATCCTATTGAGTAATCACTCTGCGGTTTCATTTTATTTTCTTTTTTGGGTTTTTTGTTTCTTCTTCAATTTCACAATTGATGATGTGGTATAGCTTGTGTGGGGTATGTTTTCATATATAAAGTTTATCTATACGTATACGTCTTGATGGTAAAAGTCGCACCTTTTTGTGAACATCGATTCATTGACTCGTTTTGAGCTAGAGGTTGAAGAAAATTTATGTGTCCGCTTGATGACTCCAAATATTATGAAACCCTTTCATGGTGAAATTGAGTGGTGGGAGCCAGATAAGTATCATGAAAGAGTGAGATATAAGCTCGAGAGCATTGACAGAAATCCACTGTTTCCATCAATGACTACATTCTTGTAATCAAGTTGCTCGATTTGTAATATGGATAAGAACCTACCTCCATTGTGGAGAAGGTTGGTTGGCACACAATAAGGAACAATGGACGTCAGCAAATAAATGATTACCTGACCTTGAACTAAATCTTGATTTGTTTTTCTTCCTCGCTGAAAAAAGTAACTCCAACGAGGCAACTTGACTGGTTTCTCATCATTTGTCATGCATGTTCTCGATCCCCTTCTCAATACTTAAAGGCTTACATTACTTGAAGTTTTGTTTATATGAAGTTTTGAGTGCTTTGTCGCTTTAAACCTGAATGCAACTTCTGTTTCTATCCTTGATTTTATGAAAAGAAATATGAAAAAAATGTTTCAAGTGGACATGTCATGAATCTAGCTTCACAGTGATTGGTATACGCATAAGACAAAGACAGGAATGTGACCGGCCTTCCAAGAGTGCATGCTCAGTTGATGATTGTCTGTGCAATTGTATGCTCGAGTCTTGGTATCATCAAAAGTGCTTTTTGTAGAAAGGTTTGATAATTTCACCGCCATATAGTACAATCAGAATTTTTATACAGATTGGAACACCGGAAAGTTTCTCGTACATGCAGGGCATATTGGCTGACTCAGGTGATGCAGATTATTCCTCAATACCAATCTGAATGTAGGATAAGAATTGTTCAAAGAAATCCTTTGCTTTCTAAGGATCTCTTTTTTCCTAGAGACCTGCTTTGAAATATCTATTGCTACTGAAATCATTTTGTGGTTCCCTCGAGTGGCACACCGAATCGTCATTTTGGCATAAAAGGTATTGTGGGGTGCTTATGACTCAATTTTGTCGAAATACAATCAAGACTGAGGACAGGTTAGAGAAGTTGTGTTTGCGTGTTTGTGGTAAAACGTATTATATATTAATGTAGTAACGTCTCAGATTATCTAGTCTAATATTGTATGCTGAACATCAATCCCAAAGAGATCTTAACGTACATCATTCCCAACAAATTTGTTTTTCTCTTTTATCGTTGAGATATATGTACTCTGCTCTGGTGTGTTTTCGCTCTCTTTCCTTATCTTTCGGAAAGAGAGTAAGTCCATCCATATCCTTTATACACAACGACTAAACTAATACCTTACTATTGTTAGAAACCGTTTAGATCACTTGTCACGAGCCTTTGCTCATTATTATCTTTTCTCACTTTCACTATCATTCCTCCTTTACTAGGTTAGTACCTTAGGTCTGCATACCTATAGGTTTGGAGAAGAAGTGCTTACGAGCGCACTTATATATTCAGTTGTAGAGGTCTTCTTAGACATTTACATGGTAGCGAGAGATTCTAGTTCGATCAGTTAAATCCTTTGAATGAACGAAGAAGATCCTGTACCAAGTGATCAACTAAACACCAATTCTCCAACTAACTCACCATCACCATCATCATCTGTTGCACCAGACGATCAAGATTTTCAGTCTGTTTCAGAAATCGACTCAACCGGGGAACAAACTTTTCTACTCGAGAGTTTATTTCCAAACATGACGTCAACTTCAATCCCACCTACCACCACCATAACTACAACTACTCCGTCTAACCTCTTTGGCGGCAGAGACCATCAAATCGCGGCTTCTGTTGTTAATATCTTATCCAAAGTATTAGTATCAGAAAATTTAAATGATAATAATTACTTAACTTGGTCAATGGACATCAGAAATGGAATTAAATCTTTAAGATTCCAACCTTTTCTCCTATCTGACAAAGATGAAGCGGGTATAAACAATGATACCATTTTATATAATGAAGTTGTTCGCGAATGTCTTATGACATGGATGATATCAAAGATGGATGATACCAACAAGGCCAGATTTAAACCAATGATGGCCATCGAAACTGAACTTGGTCCAGATGTATCACCAACGCCAAGTTCTCTATGGGTTAAAGTTAGAGATCATCATTCTCCTCGAACTTCTGCTCATCAGATGTTACTTCGTCGGTCATTGTTCAATTTAGTTCAAGGTGATAACTCTCTTCCCATGCACATGGATGAATATCATAAGGCATATCTAGCTTATATCAACTCAGGTGGAACGATCGGTACTGTGGAATTAGGACAACAGTTATTGATGTCACTAAACTCAGATTGGATGAAGGTGGCCGAAGATATAGCCGACAACAACACGTTCGAATATGCGTCTGTAGTCACTGCTTTGAAAGTCAGAGTTGCTAATCGGGCAATGCTTCGGGCTCCTTGTCCAGCAACAATCATTGAAGCTAGTGCAGCGAGTCCAATGCGAAAACAATCGAAATTCGTTCAAACTAGATGTTCCCCAAGCAAATGTGTCTCATTATCTCATACTTCAGCTGATTGTCTTCGAAACCCTAAGAACATCGATAAATATAACGCTTGGGTTGAATCAAAGAAGGCGAAGGGAGAATGGGTAGAACATGGTCCTCCTGCATCAAATTCAAATTCTGTTAATCCTGTCCATCCATCATCTTCATTAGCGACAAACCCTTCATCTATTCCGTCTTTATCTTCCCTTCAAGAAGCATTGGATAGGTCCGAGTTTTCGGCAAGTGCAAGTGCAGTTTTCATTGTAGATCAAGATGCGGAAATTGAAAATGAACATTTCGGCATTGTTGATAGCGGCACGACCCACCATATGTTCAAATCCGAGAAAGATTTTGATGTGAATCACTTTGTATCAACTACTTCTGATCAAAGAGTAGGATTAGCAGGTGGATCGAGCACACTGGAAATTAAAGGACGAGGATCCGTTACTCTCATGGGCCCGACTGGTGACCTTACTACTCTTAATGATTGCCTCTTTGTTCCTTCTCTTAAACAAAATTTAATAGCAGGAGGTAGATTACTACATGATGGGTGGATAACTGTTCTCAAGCCAAACAATTCTTTTATCATTCAACGTGAAGGAAAGGTCGCCATGTCCGGACGGGTTCATCCTGTCACAATGTTACTACACCTCAACTCCGTGCGTAATCCTACATCTACAAACATTCCAAGTGCTGCAGCAACATCCGATCCAATCACTGAATCATTGCAACTTTTACATCACAAATTAGGTCACCCGAATTTTACGTATCTGAAGCAAATGATAAAAGGAGAAGTTGTGTTGGGGTTACCGTTGTCATTATCAAAAGTTTTGTTGCCTTCCACTCTACCTTGCAATTCATGTGATCTTTCCAAAGCACATTGTCAACCGCATTCAGAAACGCATACCAGATCAATCCATCCATTAGATAACGTGCATATTGACTTAAGCGGCATAATGTGAACGCCTGCTATATGTAAAAGCTTATATTTCATCTTATTTACCGACGATCACACTTCATACCGTCACATCACTGGCCTAAAATCAAAAGAGAAAGAAGAAGTTTATAATGCAATTCATACTTATCTATCTCTTGTTGAGCGTCAGTGTGATCGAAGAATCAAGAGCCTTACACTTGATGGTGGAGGAGAATTCCTAAATGATGTTCTTTTACCCTATTGTGCAAAGGAGGGCATCTACTTACGAGTTACCGCTGCATATACCCCAGAAGAGAATGGAGTTGCAGAGCGATCGATGCAAACCATTGTATCGAAAGGTAGATCAATGCTTATCCAAGCTAACTTACCAATCCGTTTCTGGTTAGAGTCAGTAAAGAATGTAGTCTTTCTGACAAACCGAACAACAACAACTAGCCTGCCAAAGAACAAAACTCCATATGAACTTTGGTATGGTCGACGACCTGACATATCTCACATCAAAGCTTTCGGATGCCTCACCTATGTATTGATTCGAAAACCGGATAGAGTGAACAAGTATAGCCCAACTTCAGATCAGGGTATACTAGTTGGTCATACAGAAAACAACCGCAATTACAAAGTTTTCATGCTTAAAGATTCTAAAATTGACATCACCCATGATGCATCTTTTCGCGAGGATGTTTACCCATTTACCCGTCTCCCTGTTTTTGATATTTCTCATCTAACGACTGAAGAAGAAGAAATTACACACTTGCCCTTGCCAACCATTCCTTCGATTGCTTCTGAAGACGATGATCCTCAGCAACTCTTGACGATTCATCAAGAAGAAATTATTCCAACACCACCAAATGAAGAAGTCTTGCCTATGGTCCCTCCTCCTCAACCAGCATTGCCTCGTCGAACGACACGGGAAATTAGACCTGTTGAACGATACGTACCTCATTCAAGTATTGTGCCTCAGGCGGGGATGACCTTTTGGGAGGAAGACTGTACCATTCAAAGCGGTGATGTATGTGCGTATGCTTTTGCGGTAGAATCTACTGTAAGGTTAATTGCTGAGCCTGCAAGTTACAAACAAGCTATGAAGAGTCCTAACCATGAAGAGTGGAAGAAAGCTTGCGATAAAGAAATTGGTAATATGAATAGGCAAGGTGTTTGGAAACTTGTTGATCGACCTAAAGATGCTCCAATTGTGGGTTCTCGATGGCATTTTAAAGTCAAATGTCATCCTGATGGATCTATTATAAAGCACAAGTCTCGGATCGTGGCCAAAGGCTATACTCAAACCTTTGGTGTCGACTACGATCAAACATATGCACCAACTGGAAAGCCAGCATCTTATCGTATCGTGATAGCAATTGCCACGAAAAATGGTTGGAGAGTACATGGTATGGATGCTGTAGCCGCTTTCTTAAATTCAGGACTCAAAGAACTCGTGTTTATGGAACAGCCAGAAGGATACATCAAACCAGGAGATGAAGAGAAAGTGTGTTTACTCCTTCAGGCGCTCTATGGACTCAAGCAGTCGGCTCATGAGTGGAATGAAGAATTCAAATCAAAAATTATCAAGGCAGGGTTTGTTCAAGCACGTGGTGATGAGTGTGTATTTATCAGGTGGAGATCAAAAGAAGACATTGTTATTTTCTATCTTCACGTTGATGACATGGCAATAACCGGACCTATTGAATGTATTCTCAATTTCAAGAAAGAAATGATGACTTTCTGGGAAATGGACGATTTAGGTGAAGTCTCTTGTGTAGTTGGAATCGAAACTCTACGAATATCATCACATCACTATGCCCTTCATCAACGATCTATGACCGAATCACTTCTGCTACGTTTCAACATGGCCGACTGCAAACCTGCGTCCACTCCGGTGCAGGGTGGTGTAAAATTATTAACGTCAACTGAGGAAGAATCATCAGAATTTGCAAAATTGAACTACCCTTATCGATCAGGAGTAGGTAGTTTAATGTACATTTCGCAGTGCACTCGTCCAGACATCTCTTACGCCGTCGGAGTCTTGTCACAGCATTTAGACAATCCGTCTCATCGTCACTGGGATGCGTTTCGTCATGTCTTGAGATACTTACGTGGCACAATTAATCTTGGCATACATTATCAATTTGAAGACAATAAAATTTTTCGAATGAAATCATCTTGGAACATACCTTTTACCAATGTTGATTCGGATTGGGCCGGTTGCAAGAATTCAAGAAGATCAACCACTGGATATCTCACAACTCTTTTCGGTGGTGCCATCTCCTGGCGTTCAAGATTGCAGCAAACGGTAGCTTTGTCATCGACAGAAGCAGAATATCGGGCAACAACCGAGGCAGGTCAAGAGGTTGCTTGGTTACGACTTTTGCTGAAGGATGTTGGTTTTGAGTGGGATGGTCCTGTTGAGATAAACTGCGATAACTTAGGAGCCATCGACTTGTCATCAAATGCAGTTCATCACGGTAGAACGAAGCATATAGATATTGAGCACCATTGGATACGAGAGCAAGTTAAAGAAAAGAACATCATCTTAAATTATTGTAAATCATCAGAAATGACGGCGGATTTATTGACCAAGCCGTTGCATCCAGGTCCATTCTGGGAACACATGAAAAGTGTTGGTTTGAAAAGGTGTGTTTAGAGTGTGTCTTGATTGAGGGGGTGTGTCGAAATACAATCAAGACTGAGGACAGGTTAGAGAAGTTGTGTTTGCGTGTTTGTGGTAAAACGTATTATATATTAATGTAGTAACGTCTCAGATTATCTAGTCTGATATTGTATGCTGAACATCAATCCCAAAGAGATCTTAACGTACATCATTCCCAACAAATTTGTTTTTCTCTTTTATCGTTGAGATATATGTACTCTGCTCTGGTGTGTTTTCGCTCTCTTTCCTTATCTTTCGGAAAGAGAGTAAGTCCATCCATATCCTTTATACACAACGACTAAACTAATACCTTACTATTGTTAGAAACCGTTTAGATCACTTGTCACGAGCCTTTGCTCATTATTATCTTTTCTCACTTTCACTATCATTCCTCCTTTACTAGGTTAGTACCTTAGGTCTGCATACCTATAGGTTTGGAGAAGAAGTGCTTACGAGCTCACTTATATATTCAGGTTAGTACCTTAGGTCTGCATACCTATAGGTTGGGAGAAGAAGTGCTTACGAGCGCACTTATATATTCAGTTGTAGAGGTCTTCTTAGACATTTACAAATTTAACTATATAGTGGGAAAAAAGCTTTGTGTCGTACGTGTAATGGATATTTACAAGTTCAATGAAAGAAAAAAATGTGAGAAAGTTTATAGGGGTTTTTGAAAATTAAGCTTGTCAAACATTGACAAATTGAATAGTCCTTGTTTGTCGAAAAAGAAATCAATGATAGACCTGCTGACTGAACGTCTGAGATAGCCAAAACCTAAATCCAAGGAATCCATCCTGCAAAGTTTCATCGCTTATAGTGGCAAGCCTCCAGTTTTCTTACAGGCTTCGGCAGTTGTCTCGCCCTTCTTGTGAATTTCATGGCTGATGTCTATTTCAGAAACGAAATATGCAAAGAGACTTCGGTCAATGACTCAATTTCTAATCAGAGTCAAATTAAGATCCTCACCTGCTCGGTTAGTAAAGCACACTGGTAAATTGAACACGCAGTCAGATGTCACATCCTTGGGGAAAGACCTATTCAGAATCAAGCGAATGGGTCAGTCTATCGTGGCTGACATGACAGCATGATTGAAGTGCAAGAGGTTGGAAAGGATCGCAGTGAATAGGATGACAAACCCGTTGGTGTAAGGATTGAAACTAAACCCGCCATGCTTTTCCTGGCATTTCTTAGACACTTGTGTGATGAGCTCAGTGCTGTAACCATATTCTTCTGAAATAACGTTGGCATTCGGTAGATTGTTGCCAGATTTCCCACCAGGCAGATATCGGATAATGTTATACATTCTGTGTAAAGGGAAACAATTGTTAAGAGGAGGCGGACGATCGACAAATTCAGTACAGAGACTCACGTTCCACCAGGCTTATCACAGTACGAAAGTACATCGTTTTGAGGCCATGCTCCATTTCGGCCTTTATCCGTGCAACCCTGTAAGTAAAAAACTCTTCAGTGCTTGTCGCGATAGAAGAAAGTCTCTTGCAAAAGAATTGTACTCACATCGCTACCAACAGTCACGAAAGCATTCTTCAATGGAAATGGATCAGCTCGAGTTGATCGGACATAGACAATGAGCACGACTCACCAAAGAGTGAAATATCATATTAAGACTGAGTGCAAGAGTCACATTGCGAATGTTATCCTCAATTTCTGGAATGGTGAGTAGAGTGGTCGGGCTCAGGAATTGACCACCCTTCATCGTGCCATATAGTCCATCATCACTACTGATGGGGGCATTAATAAACTTTTTGGCCGCATTTGCCAAGGTGTCGTGTGCTAATTCTTCATACTTGGATATAAAATAAGCCGTAGAAGACCACTGGAGAATTTTCAAATGATCAATTACCGAGTCGAGCAGGGAGATCAAAAGAATGATTACTCACAGCCCCGTATCCATCTTGAATTGGGCCACTAGGTACCTTTATGGCAAATGCTGTGATACCCATGGCAGCAGCAATCATGAAGTTCAAAACGTTGAAGGCCCATCCGATTGGACCCATGGCCGACCCAAATAAGACCATGACGTCCATGATAACTGTCGTACAACGTAAGGCGGGTCAGCGGAGCTCATGAAGCCCAAGAAAGGTCGCAAAGAGCTACGCTTAGACGCGCGTACACACCTGTTCCCATGACTTCAGTCAAACCAGCATTTATAGCGAAATTTTCCTTGAATGCCTTTGCTGGGCTTTGATCTACCGCGGGGAAGCTAATACAAACCGAATGGATAAGTAGATGGCGATGAAATTGACAAGTTGTTCACAATGACAACTCGAGGTAATCTTACATTGAGGCCAGGAGAGCACTGATGCTGGCTGTTCCGGCAAAAGGTGATAGTTTTCTTATCAATGGTACGTCACAATTGTGATTGAGATTCAGAAAAGCTTGAAAAACACTGACATTGGACCATGGACATTGCGTAACCGACAGCGAGATAAAAGTTGTTCATGTATGTGTTCCATGCCTGTACAGCAAACAGCACATACCAGTCTACACCGCCAAGAGGAAAACATGGTTGGCCAATGTAACACTTCTCACCAATACCGCAGACGAAGTTGGATGCATTTTTTGCCGTTGCGTAATCCTGTGTAGAGCAGTAGGATTGTTCTTTCGTCAATGAGAGTCAAGATAATCAAATCAAAGCGGAGATAGACAGACGATCAGCTTCAACGTCTTTCCTCCGGGGTAATTTTTGAGGTAATCATCTATCTTTAACTGTTTCCATGTGTCTGGCGTAAGCGGTAGGACTGTGCAATTTCCATGGGTCGCTGAAAGTTTAGGTTTCCCAGGATCAGTGGGCAGGGGCGAAGTTTTGTTCGCGCTGGGCGGCGGTGTGAGTGTTGAACTGTTTGCTTTATCTCCTGACTTGGGTTCTGGGGAAGGCTTGATGAAGGAGGGCGGTGGGACCGGGATGCCAAGGACGCTAGTAGATGTCTTAGTGGAGGGTGGAAGACTGTCGGATTTGTTAGTGGGAGGAGCCGCGGGAAGAGGGGGCTTTGTATCTGTTTTGTTAGCAGGGCCAGTTGAGGTATTATTGGGAGTGACTTGGTTCGTAGGACCGGATTGCTGTAAAGTGAAGGCAGATGCCGATTGAGTGTAAGTGAAGATACACAAAGCGTAGAGGCAAGTCGAAAGTGATCGCATGTTAAAAAAGGTGAATTGCGAATCAGTAAGGTTTTAAAAATCGAAACAAATATGAACAGGGTAACAATAGGAAAGGAAGGAGAAGATGATGAATCTGATGATGATCTGGATGGCGACTTCAAGATAGGTTCTCTCCTTACCCTCAAAGCAACTTGACGACGAAACAGAGATCCATACCATTTAGATTCCATCTGGTGACTTCCATGAATTTCAATCCACCATCTTCGTAACCATCTTTCTGTGATCAAAACCCACGCTACTCCAAGCTAGGTTTCTATTAATCATTGCGGTGGTGCTCAATAGGGACTGGGCGAGGTTTCGACCGACAGAGGATTTAGCCACCTCAATAAGCGCATGAATCCCCTGGAAGTCGACCGAAGCGATTTATGCAAACAGGAGGTGTCAGGATTACTCCTACAAGCCCAAGAGACCCGACTGTCAGATGATTTCACCAAAACCAGAGCGAGAGCAACCTGTGAAAGGTATATCAGGCTATCCAGAAGCGTTCTGCCATAGGCTTTTGGCTGAGGTGGGGGGGGAAATTTTGAATAGACAGCTCGTCTTAGGGAGGGTCATGCCTGTGCGCCACCCTATTTTTTTTAGTGCCATAAAGCTTACTAAAAAAAATAAGGAAATTTCATATTGATTGAACAGTGGCTTAGCTGTTTGCAACTCGCTTTCAACTACGGTTGAATTGCAATTTTGCAGAGCTTCGCCCAGTCCCTAATGTAAGGGTCGAGTCGGTATGGCAAAATGTTGATTGAAGAAAGCCAAAGATGTGGGTTTGAAGGGAAGTGTTGGTTGAGGCGCGGCTAAAGACAACTTCATGAAGATACGTCATATCTCTGGATTCATGCGGCGAAACTGACCTGTCACTTGAGTGTTGATAGTCAAAATTCATGATGTGAAAGAGATGTGAAAGGCTTAGTGAAAGCTCAATTGATTATGTGTATGAGCCGTGAAGGAGATCAAATTTTTTGACCAATTTATGAATTTTTTTACTTTGAAGACCTTCAATCGAGTCAAATTCATTCCATTCAGCTCATCAACTTGGATTTCTCTAACCTATAAACCTCTTCATCGTCATAGTCTTCCGCCTCACCTTTTCTTCAATAGACACATGTCGACCTCCGGGACTTCGAAAACCACCTCCGACCTACCCCTCTTCGCGTCTTTGTCACCTCTACCAATCCTTGATGGTTCAGAACCAGGTCGAATTGCTTTGGATGCATTTCGAACTGCAGTAGCCGTTCAAGTGGCTGGAATTCTAGGACTTCCAACTTCATCACCAGGTGAATTAGAAAAGATTTGGGCTGGTGTCGAATCAGGAAAGAAAGAAGGAGGTGATCTCACTGTAGCTGTACCAAGGTTCAGGTTGAAAGGCGACCCAAAGGCATTTGCCCTCAAAGTACAAGAAGAGGTTCGCACGTCTTTTACTAAACGCCCTTTTTCAAGTCAACAATTGCTCAATTCCAATCCCGATCGGTTCTATAGTTTGTTCCCAATGAATGGATCGAATCCGCCAAAGCCAATGGATCTTTTATCAATTTTCAAATCCGTTCCAAAACCCTTGCAAAAGTCGTCCTATCTCAAATCAACGATCTTACTCATATCTCAAAATCTTCATATGGTTCCAATACCTCAGGTTACGATTCTACATTGGGTCGTAAAAAGAAGTTGATCTTAGAATTCTCAAGTCCCAACATTGCTAAAAAGTTTCATGCTGGTCATCTTCGTAGTACTATCATTGGTGCTTTCCTCGGTAATCTACACGAAGCAAATGGTTGGGATGTTACTAGGATCAATTATCTTGGCGACTGGGGTCGTCAATTTGGTTAGTATATGTCGATCACTCAGTGTCAAAAATTTATAACTCACTCATCATGTACGACGGTCTCTGCCAAAATTAGGGGTCTTGGCGGTTGGTTTTGAGCGATATGGATCAGAGAATGAGCTTACTGAACAACCGATTCAACACTTACTGGATGTCTACACTCGAATCAATCGTGACATGGAAGGTGGCGAGAAGGAAGCACTGGAACAAAAAGCTCGAGACTTTTTCAAACTCATGGAAGATGGCGATTCTACTGCAGTTGCGCTTTGGAAACGGTTTAGGGACTACAGTATCAAACAATACGAAGCTGATTACGCGAGATTGAACATCAAATTTGATGTCTATAGTGGTGAAAGTCAGGTCTCAATAGAAAGTATGGATTCAGCATTAGAGATCTTGAAACAGAAAGGCATAGCCATCGAAGACAATGGTACCTTGATTTGTGATTTGGATAAATATAAGCTTGGCCGGACTGTTATTAGGAAGAATGATGGTACCAATCTTTATATCACTCGTGATATTGGAGCAGCTATTCAACGTTATGAACAGTACAAGTTTGATAAGATGATCTACGTCGTAGCTTCTCAACAGGACCTGCATCTTGCACAATTCTTCAAAGTACTCGAGCTCATGGAGTTTGAATGGGCAAAGCGATTGGTTCACATTAACTTTGGAATGGTAGCTGGTATGAGTACTCGAAAGGGAACTAGCGTTCATCTCGAGGATATGATGAACGAAGCTCGGAATACTATGCATGAACAGATGTTAAAGAATGAAGACAAATACAAGGAGATTCCTGATCCGATGGGCACTGCAGACGAGGTAGGTCTCAGTGGAATCAAAATTCAGGACATGGCTGGCAAACGGTGAGCTTTCAGGTATCTTGAAAATTTTACACCGTCAACATAGGCTGATCCATTGGTTGTTGTAGTATCAACGGATACGAGTTCAAGTGGGATCGTGTCTTATCATTCGAAGGTGACACGGGTCCTTATCTTCAATGTGAGTCATAATCTTGTGCAAAACAATCGACTATGTCTGTGACTAATGTACTTCATTCGGTCATCATAGATGCCCATGTCAGGTTATGTTCAGTAGAGCGAAAGGCTGGACCTGCTCATGTTCTCCCTCAACCAGATCAACTTGCCACCACCATCAATACCGATCTCATCTGCGAAGACCCTAAAGCCCGTGACTTATTGATGTTACTTGCCTGTTACCCGGATGCCGTCAAACTAGCATTCCTAAAACTTGAACCATCATCAATCGTCACTTATTGTTGGAAATTAACACATGCAGTCAGTAGTGCATGGGAAACTTTGATTGTCAGAGGTCAAACTCCCGAGATGGCTTTGGCTCGACTTTGGGTTTTTCGAGCTTGTAAGGATGTGCTAGCTAGTGCGATGAAGTTGTTGACTTTGAACCCATTGGAACGGATGTAAAAAATACCATTTGAAATAAAAGTTTATATTCGCTATCACAATGAGTGGAAGGCTCTGTGGCCAGATGCGCAGTGAGCCCTATTTCACGTGCCCCAGAGATGAAGGTAGCTCTGCTTGACGAAGTTCCACTGTGCCGTAGAGCCAAGACTTCTTTTTCAAAGAAAAATGTGGAAACAAACACATCACACTTGCAAGCAAATGCCTGACTCTTTTACAGTGGTGGATGTGCGCCTACAAACATAATGGTCCACACTCTAGAGCCCGCCCACTCAATGACACTGACGGGGCCTGCGCTGGCCAGAGATGTCACATGAGCTGAAACTCTTGATGGACACCGAATCCGAACTTCTGCAGGTGATGCTGAGTTTATTTCACCTTGCAAAAGTTTCATTCCATCACTTTCAGTTTTACATGACGAGCTTTAAAATCATCAACTTCATCAACTTCAATCAACATGTCCTGGCCAGAAGCGATCCAACAAGCCCTCGAACGACGTGATGCTCAGGAGAAAGCCTATAGTCGGATCATTGAGCATTGCGAGCCATTCGCTCTCTTTCTTCCGCTTCCACAAACCTATCAATTTGTTTCTTTTTGTTTCTTTGTGATGGTCTTTATTATTTGAAACTCATTCAAGTTTAATCATCTTGATTATCTTCGGTCATCTTAGACCGTAGGCTAGCACAACAAACTACAATTCTTAAGGAACGGAATGCGTCTCTACTTAAAGCTTCGACTTCAGTTAGTGGTAATGGTGGTGGCCCAAATGGACGTAATCAAACTGGAGAGTAAGTTTCATTATCTGATCTTCAACCATTTTCTTATGTCTCAACACTGACTCTACAAAATTCTGATCATCAAAACAATCCTTTATTCTGCTTAGTATTTCTGTCGCTCGTGCCTACACTGCCTCACTCGAAGCACAACTTGCGACACTACGAGACGAAATGACTGGAATGTATAAAACCCAAAGTCAGAATGCCCAACGATTATTAGTGATGAATGAAACCTTACGTGAACGTGATGAAAGATCAAGAGCTGAAGAAGAAGAATTAAGATTAGTTCGTACAGAAGTAGCAAGGTTAAGGGAAAGAGTGGCTAATCATGCAGAAGCCATGAAAGAAAAAGATCGACAGATTCAAGTGAGTGGAAAACGACAAAAAGAAATCATCGAATTTTCTAGTTTCACTTGGGTTCTTGATCTCCTGACAAATCTATCAACAGAGTGTACTCGATGAGCTGGCTACCCTTCAACTCGAACATTCTGTCCTACAAGAAACAAATACAAAGCTACGTCAAGATAATGCAGGATTAGTACAGCGGTTCGTTCTAATGCCTCATCTTTCTTAACTCCATGTGTTACATGCTTGGGTACGATCGGACAATCTTACTCAAATTGAATTATGTTTTTCACAGGTGGCTTGATCAACGACTGGCAGAGGCCACACGTATGAACGATGCCAATCAGTTTCTACTCGATGCTGAGAAGAAAGGCTTACCCTCACATGAACCTAATCCATCAAGTGATCAACCTAATCCACCTGATCCATGATCTTCGATCCTTCTCTGTCTTCGATCTCGATCCTTCTCGTAATGTATGCCTAGCCTGGTCTCTTTTGCATACATATCATTGATGTCACTTGACATCACTTCGTTTTGAAATTGGAACACATCGAATAATGTTCTGTTGTATAGTCTTTATATATCGTTCATGGGTTTCTTGTTTAATCAACTCAGAAATTACTTACTCTACCTTTATCTTTTTTAAAGCTCACTAATGTACGGTTTAGTCTATGATCAACTCATCATTTCATCAGTTTTCATAACTGGAATTTTTCAGAAAGGACTACTCAAACTTCCGTACATTCTTGGTTTACCAGAGTCTACTAAGATTGGATGTTCAGCAAATACCAACTCTGATGAAAGACGCTAAAGATCACAACTCTTCCATCAATCCACAGCTCTACCAGATTGGGTTTATGCCACATTGTTCAACAAAAGACCTCATAATCCTACGGGCACATGAATCACTTGATCTACTCAAATCTTAAAGAGAATGAAAGTGGATCTGTGTCACTAATTTGAGGAGATGAAGAGTAGTGTTTTCTCTCACGGTTGAAGATGGCTTACTCATACAAGTATGTGGTACATCATTACAAGTTTACAAGATTTCGATTATTTACCTCGATGCTCAGCAAAAGTTTCCTTGATACTTCTTCCTGCCTTTAGGTCAGCCATACACTTCTTATCAATCTCAACATTCTTTGTACAGTCTTTGATAACTTGTTCAACCATTCCTTTGGGTACTACTACCACACCATCTTCATCACCTACAATGATATCATAAGGCTCAATGGTCACAGGTGCAAGACGTTGAGCTTTGGAGTCTTGGGGTATACCTTCATCTAAGGGATGTATAGTGATCGGTTCTTGAAGTACTGAAGGACGAGTAAACGTAGCTTGCCCTAGAACAGAATGTGATCTTGCAAAAACCTAATCAAAAAATACCTTGATCAGACAGATATTTCAATTTTAATATGGTTAAGAAAGAAGCAATCCTCACTGGAAATCCAACTTCACGATGTTCAGCCAAATCACGACATCTACCATCGATCACTACACCTTTGACACCACGAAACTGGGCTCTTGTAGTCATCAAACCTCCCCACACTGCGTTCTTGGTATCTGAAATGGATCATTAAAGTGATGATCATGAGGAAGGATACAAACAATTGACAGTGTGTTGATGTGACTTACTGGGAGGAGATGAGATCACTATCACTGTACCTGGTTCAGCAGCGTCTACCTACAATATACAAAAAGGTATCAATTAGATCAAGATGATCAGATGTGAAGGGTTGTAAGAACTCAAATCTTACATAGTGTTCCTTAGGACGTCTTGCTTGAGAATCACTAACATGAACAATCTAGTGATGTATGCAAAACCAAGAATAAATCAATAATCGTGAAATGGAGATATAATACGTAGAGAATATCCACCTGGACTGTAAAAGCTTCACCACATAATTTTAAAGGAGATTCTGATTTTGAATCAGGTGAGTAAAGATTGAGATCAGGTAAATAACCACCATGTGGAGAATGTAAAGCTACAAGCGCATCAGCTATCTAGCCATTTCCCAGAATTGTTGTATTATGGAATCAGCTGAAGAGTATAAGATTGAATGTGATTGAGAGTGAGGTAAGTTGATATGAATCAAGTGATGTACCTCACAAGTTGAAAAAGTTCCAATAGATGAAATCAAATCAACTGAAGTCCTTTCTTGAGAAGTGCTCATTGTATTTATTTGAAGATAGTTAGAGTGTTTTTCAAGACTTGATCTTTTGTGATCATGAAGCACTTTTGGCTGAGCAGGATATACTCGAAGTTGAGTTGAATTTAAGTGTTAAAATTTAAAATCAAAACTGGATTTGTACTTTGATTGGATTGGGGTAAAGAAAGCTTGACTTGAAGGTTTGATGATGATGAGTCAGAGTGACTCTGATCGATGGCTACTGCCTTGGACACTTATCTTAATGATCCATCTTTAGAAATCAATTATCACTATTATCATCATCATCATCAGTAAGTATTCTTCATTATTATCTTAGAATCCAATTTGAATACTGATGAAGAACCACTTCTGCTTATAGTCAAGTTAATATGAATCAACAAAATACCAAAACTTCAACTCCAATTCAAACTATACTCTCTTTACCTCCATCTATCTTATCTTTCTTAGTTCGATCTCAACCTATCATCAATTCAATAGCTTCACTCTCTCTCATCATACGATGGTCTCATCCAACTGGTCATTATCCATCCTGGCTTCTACTCTTCTCTTGGTCATTCTTCTGTCTATCATCTGAATATTTAATCAACTATGTTGGATTCAATTTGATCTTAACTTTAACTTTAACCTTCACTTGGTTAAAAGCTATCAATCCAAATCAATCAATTCAAACTACTACAAATCAAGACCAATCAATCACACCACCTCAAACTAATCCTACAGCTTTGATTAACACTCTCGATTCATTTCAAGTCATTGTAGATCATGCTCATTTACTCTCGATCACTATCATTCAACCCATCCAATCCATCTTGAATTGGTCAGATTATCAACAATCAAAAACATGTTTATACGCTTCTTTAACTTCAATACCGTTCACCTTACTCTTAACAAGATGCTTAGGAATCCAAAACTTATTCTTAATTATGGGTTCAATCCTAATTCTTTGGTCTGCTCCTTGGTTTACTTTATTTAGAAAATTGATTTGGAGGTCTAGGATTTTAAGATCATTTTGTAGAGTTTGTTTAAGGATTTGTTTGTTTGGTGGGATTGGAGTTTGGGATGAAATTAAAAGAGGTGATCATCATGGTGATTCAATCAAGATTATTCCTTCTAGAAATTCGAATCCAAAACCAGATTCTGATGAGGTATGTTGGCTCCTTTTTCTCGTCCATTCACACTTTCTTTCTGACTGACTCTGTTCTGTTGTTTTTGATCTTCAGAATTATACAAACCATGATGATGGGTTTCAATCTGCTATGGTTAAGCATTCGCGAGACGAAGAGGATGATGAACATAAACAAGAAATCGAAGTCAGATTCACGATTTTTGAAAACCAACGTTGGTGGATGGGACTAGACGTACGTTTTATATTTCTCTTTTTGATATCCAGATGTCATACTCATACTAATCTTTTTGATTTTCAGTGGACCAACACCTTATTACCACACGAAAGACCGAATTGGACAGATTCAAGCCATACACCTGTACCAGGCCCCACAGATTTCAAGTTACCAAATCCGACGATCACTTCAAGTGGTAAAAAGATTCAATGGAAATGGCAAGATCGAGACTGGACGATTTCCAAAGCTTCACCAGGTCTGATCAACCCAGACACGACTACCAAACCACATCATCCACTCTCAAGTCCTCTTCGACTCTCCATGAAATCTATCTTGAATTCTTCTTCTCCTAATGATCTTAATGGACTTATGAATCGTTCAGAGACCCAGAAATCTCGTTCTGGATCACTTTCTTTTGGTCAACAAGCTGGCTCTGAACTTGAAAAGAATTTGAGAGAAGCCGTTGCTTCTTCTGGTCTATCGACCGAAGCAATGGTCGAAGGAGAAGATCCAAGTGTACCATGGGATGTAGATACAAACGGTAAGTAAACTACTACAAACTAATTGCTCCTATCAAACCCTAACTGATTTTTTCTTTGGATAGGCTGGCAATATGGGGATAATCATTGGGAGAAACTGAGTAGAAAGGCAGGGATTGGTAGGTATACAAGAAGAAGAGCTTGGGTAAGACGAGCAGTGATGGTTTCTACTGAAAACCATCAAGAATCAGAAGAAGAAGAAACCGAGATTGAGCGTGTTGAGAAGATGATCCCTAGTACGCCTAAGAATAAAGATGCTTTAAGAAGAAGATTGGTGAATACGAATTAATACTCCCATAGTCTTTGAAGATCTCTTCCTGCCCCGTATTATGTTTTGAATCTTAGTCTCGAAAAAAATCAGTTTAGCAATCATTTTGTTAGTATTTGTGAACTGTTCATAAGCCTATTTGATTATTATAAAGTACTCGATTGAATGTTTAATTCCTTCAAGCTGGTAGTTGTTGAGGTTTCATTGTATTTGTTTTGTATATGTGTAATATATTCGTCGTTAAGAAGACAGAAAAAAGTGATTTGAAAATCATTGAATGGGTAATCGTCTATATCATCAAATTCTAGCGTAAAATTAAGATTCAATAAGGTTTTTTGAAGCTCTTCGTGATGACATGTCTACTTTATGCTATGGTTCATAGTTGAACTGATTGCCCTACCTTAAACTCAGGTTTACTGGCAAAGTCACATTTTTTTACCAAAGGAATCATATCGGTTGTCCAATGAGCACCCATGAATGGTATGGGACCATTGAGGATCCAAGGACGCACAATACAAGGTTTTGACATCTCCTGAGATTAGATATTTCCATCTGAGATATTATTGATCGGCTCTTCTCCAACTTATCAATGTAATCCAATAGAATCCAATCACACCTCGAAATTGAATTGTAGTCAGCTTCGACTAAGCAGGACTAAGCCCATCGCCCAGTCCCGTCCGCACCCTCCAAAGATTCAAGAGTACTTACACAGTTCTTCCATGTCTATTTGGTAATTTCTTACTTTACCGGCTAAGCTGGCTCACCTGCGTATGTCATAGAGATAACCAGAGATAAATGCAATGAGTTGAAGCTAAAGTTGAGATAAATTCAAAAGAAAAAAATGCCCAAGTATTTAAGCCCTCTCTGCGCGGTCGCGTCCGCGCCCTCTCTTGATGCACATCTTGACATGAGGTTGTGTGTAAATTTAAAGGACTGAGGTGATATGATATATCTGACTCTTGATGAAATTCCTCAAACTCTTTGAGTATGTATTCTAGACTCAGCTCAGGAGGAAGGGTGGAACTAGATAGATTGGTCAGAGTCCGTTCGGCAAGATTTATAAAACTCTATAACACGTTAAGTACACCACCCAAGCCAATTATGTATTGGTCATTTGTCAAAAGATTTTACGATACACGTTTTACCAAACTGCAAAACTGTCAACAAGAGCTCAGTTTTTGTTGACATTTTTGGTTGATTGTTTGGTGTGTTTGACTTTTTCAATATGCCCCTTGAAAAAGGGGCAAATCAAAAAAGGGTTTTTGTGTAACACTCACTTTTTGGATAAAGCTGCCAAATAGGCCCCTAGACGTGAGAAGCGTACTTTTTAAAAAAAGAAAATGAGGTTGAACGCAGAAGCAGAGTAGTAGAACGAGTTGACATCCAAGGGCATCAAGCAACTGTCCTTGACCTTGATGTTTTCAAAGATGGACTTTGCAAAATGTTTAACAAGGAAGATAAGATACCAACCAGTCCGCCACTGGGATTTGCCTTTTTTATAGGTGGTTGTCCATTTGATCCTTCTTTATGGCTTTTGTTGTCTCTTGCTTTTGCAACCCCTCACAGGAACTGGCCTAGTTAATCCAGCATAAAAGTGTGGAAACACAATGTGGACTTGGTGCTACCGGAGAATTATCCAGATACAACCACCTGGTGTCTGCTCCTTATTTGTATTAGTAATACCTGTGGTTTAACTACTGCTAGATATGAACATAAAACCAAGTGTCCATTCCAAAAAAATACGAACAACCTATTGAAACATGGCAAGTTCTTGAGAGGTGGTGCAAAAGTAAGAGGTGGCAAAAGCCAAACAGAAGGAACAAACAAACAACCACGGCAAAAAAGGCAAATCCCCATGGCGGAATGGTCGGTACAGTCGATTTCAGAAAGCTTGGAAACTTTTGCCCGCCAAACTTGAGCAGTTTGGCGCGGCATTCTTTCCAAGCTTCGTGAAATTGACTGTATCTTTGAAATTACTAATGATTTCAACCATACAATGGTTTCCACAAAAGTTCATGATGGGAATCCACTGTATCGTCGAGGCTGACTTTCCAGTGAGTGTGGTGCGCTCTGGCGCACTTCTTTTATGGTACTTATGTCAACACGTTGGTTCCTTCTTCGTCAACCTGAGCCCCGGAACCGACACCCCGAGGGTTACCCGAGCCCCGAACCGTCGGGGTTAGGGTCCGGTTAGCCTTTTTTTGGACCCAGATACATCGGGGCCCCGTCGGTTTCGGGCGCGGGGTGGGGTTGGTTTAGGCGTCTCGAACCGCGGATAACCCGCGGGTTTTTAGCAATTTCAGCAAAGAGATAGATTTCAAATCTGAGACCGGTGACAAGGTAGTAGAAAAAAGCAAAGACAAAACAAGTAGAAAAAAACAGACAGTAATATGTTGAAAGAAAATTAAAGTAAAAAAACCTTCAAAAAAAGAAAAGTATATGATAAAAACGATTAATCGCTATCATCATCAATAACAATTTGAGTTCCTGAAACAGATGTTCTACCAATGTTATTTGGGAAAAACATAGCCCCAAAGAGGCGAAACCACTCCTTGAGACACAGAAGGATTTCCACACTAGTCGGAGTAAGAGATGATCGTTGAGGTCCGATGATACGCTTTGTCTTGCTAAACGCTCCCTCGGATGATGTGCTTGTAGCTGGAATTGAAAGGTACATCCTTGCCATCTTAGCAAGTCCTGGTAGTGCGTCCTCCTTCCCTTTCCAAAAAGTTACGATATCCCCCCGATGACGGTCACAATCACCCAAATAGCGATTAATCTCGCTTTCAATGGTGGCGTATGAGGTCGGTTTGTCGCTTCCGTAGATTGCTTCGGCAAACCGATTTTTTGGCTTCTTTGGTTTGATCTTAGAGGGTGGAGGAGCACAGGTGAAAGTTGATGCCATATCGATAAAGTGTTGTTTGAAGTCGTTAGGAGTCATGTCATATCTTAAAAACAAATCGGAATGTTCCTAGGTATGAGGTATGCAAATAATCTTCAATTAGTATAAGCAAAAAATTCATGATTTGAAGAATTACTTACCTCAAAGAATTTCATCTTGAGGCGAGGATTCAATATCATGGCACAAATGGGTGCTGGTTTTGTCAGTACTAATTTAAAGTATTCCTCCAGCTTCTCAAACATGTCCTTTGCAGCTGGTAAAAGCTGATCGTGGTCATACTTCTCCTTGACCTGAAGTAAGAAATATAGATTGATTATCAGAATCGAGTATTAGATGGAGGTGGTAAAGAAAGTACTTACCTCCAACAAATTCTCCATAATAACCGTGTAAACAGGTATGACTTCATGCATTGTAGGATATTGCCTTTGGCACAACAGATTGGTAGCTTCACTGAGGGGTTCGAGAAAATCACACATTTGCTGAACGTACTTCCATTCCAATTTTGAAAGTGCAAACTTCGGGGCTTGGCGTTCACAATACTGTACACAGGCATCTTTCAGTCGAAGGGCTCGCTTAAGCATGTAGTATGATGAGTTCCAACGGGTTGGAACGTCGATCATCAACCTGGTGGCACGATCTTTTGATTTCGCAGTTTGAGATATGTTGGGGTCTTCCTCATCTGAGTTGGAGGGTGTGCGATGTTGGAAGAAGCTGACAGTGTCGTCGTCCAGTTGCACCTCAAGGTCTTCCTCATCGTCAATATCGTCAGTGTTTTGTTGACCATATCTATCTTTATCTTTATCTTTATTTTGATTTTTATCTTTCTTGGCTTCAGCTTCAGGATCTTTTTGAATATCACGAACAAGAGCTATCACATTAGCAAAGTTTTGACTACGTTGAGGAGTTTTTCGAGTATACATAGCCAGACCGTGTATACGAGCATAGATGGTCTTCAAATCGACAGTTGAATTGTCAGGAGAGTCGACAATCTTCATCAAGGATGGAGGGAGAGGTTCTGAGTCTTCAAAAGAGTCGTCTCCAAATAGTTTGAGGCCTTGCTTGGCAACTAAATTGATCACATGTGCACAGCATCCCATGAGTTGATTCTCAGCGAAATTGAGGTCGGGATTTTGAGAAAGTAATCGACCAATCTTCGTATTGACGCTGGCATTATCGGCTGTCATACCGGAGATCTTCATGCCCAAATCGAACTTGCAGATATACTTGGAAAGTATATCTGCAAAGTTATCGGCATCATGGGCACCTAAAAGCACCAAAAGTCAGAATCAAATACACACAATGAAAGAAATAGAAAATAAAATAAATTACTCGCCTTCAATATTAGGCATCCCAATTACTACGTCCATAAGCTTCCATTCTTTGGTGATGAAGTGGCTCGTAATTCCTAAGAATCCGTGATGATTAGGTGAAGTCCATGCGTCTTGAGTGAACGCTACGTAGTCCGCTTGATCGAAAAACGTAGACTTGATGAATTTCTCATAGTGTGTATATACTTTAGTACAGTGCTGAGCTATCGCGTGTCGTTGCACAAGCATTCCCCTAGTTTGAGGGTTTATGAGTAGAAGGAGGTCCTTGAATGACTTTTGGTTGACAATTGCATATGGAAGATCACAGTCGGCGAGGAAATAGGCGATCAAGGTCTTGAGAGTCTCCACGTTGAGGGTTTCCTGTAAGTACAAAGTAAAGAAAGAGAGAAACGAGTTTGAATAATGTGAAGATGAAGTGATGATATCGCATGCCAAACCTCACCTGTTCACCTATAGTGCTTTGCTTGAAGTGTCCAATAACACTCAGTTGCTTCTTTGGTGCTGGACCATCCTCGAATAGTTTATGTTGAGACTTCAAGTGATTACTCATCGACTTGGTACTTCCGGTCGAGTCGTCTTTCAATGTCAGGCCACAGCTTTTGCCAGTCTTCGGATCGATAACTTCACAACGATTAAAGCCGTCTCCTCTTTTAGCACCTGGGATCTTGACAAAGTGAGTCCAAACGTAGCTCGAACGCTTGCGTTTGACGGTTTGTGTGGCCACTGATGAGGTGTCGCCATCGTCGGCATCGGTGGTATCTGGACGACTCGAGGTAGCTGGGGTGGAAGCGCGAGTGGAGGCTTGAGATGCAACACGTGGCTCAGTTTGAGCCATGTTGCATAGGATCGATGGGGAGTGGGTGGTTGAGGGTTTGAAGAAGGATCAAAGTCTAACTTCCGAGGTCGGAAGGTAGACTTTGGGCGTGCCCCGACGGGGCGCCCGCGGGCATCCGCGGGCGCCCCGTCGGGGCCCCGAATACTTTTGGGCCCCGTCGAGTAGTCGGGTTCGGGCGCGGGGTACGTCTTGGGAGCCGGGTTTTGTTCGGTTCGGGGTACGGTTCGGGTGCGGGATGGCTCATTGTCTATCGGTTCGGGGTGCGGGATGGCCATTACCCGCGTTTTTCGGGTCGGGGCTCAGGTTGAGTTTTGTGAAGTCATGTCACATGGTACCAGAGATGTGACAGGTGCAAAAGATGCGCCTCAACGAGGGCTATCAGATGGTACACATGTCTGACCCTGAACATGACTGGTGGCTTGGGAAATGTGTGATTTGTAACTTTTGGCCCCCCAGACCGACGAAAATCCATACCGGCTCGGGTCGGGTACTTACATACGGATATCTCGGTGATTACACGTGGTACAAATGAAAGTATATGTAATCGAGAGCCCTGATCAAGGCGCTTCTCCTACCACCGAGAAATCCATGTTAACCCACCTCTCCTCGGGGCAAATAGTGAAAGTGTGAGGGCCGGGGCCGGAATGGATCGAGGACGGTTTGTTCTCCAGGAGCTTTCCGGGGTCCTACTTCCACTCATTCCGAGCATTCCAACCAAAACTCCATCCAGAACCAACCTCAAGCTGAAGCTCAAGCAGCACCAAAACCACCCAAGAAAATGCCACAAGAATTACTTTCATTCCCACCGATTTATCTTTTAGTAGGAATCTACAGACTCACAACCGATCCAAAGCTATGGTATCCGATCTGGAAAGACTGTAAATCAACCATAAAATCGACCATCCTAATCTCAATTGGAACCTCAATCATAACCTTACCCCTCACAAACCTATGGGTAAAATTCTTTATGAATAGCACAAGCTTGCTTAGGTATACAGAAGAATCATTTTTTTGGAAACTTTCGGTTCAAAGAATTGCAGTTTTTTCTATTTGGATTGGACAACTTAGTTGGTTGATTGAATGGTCTTTAAAACGAAAACTTATGAAATCTAAAAAATTTGTGTATCAATCTACTTTAGAGTCTAGGAATAAACCTAATTCTTTTTGGGCTGAGTATTTTGAAGAATGGGAAATCGCTCCGGTTTTAAAGGCGAAGAGAAGGTTAAGGAAAAGGGGATGGTATAATACTTTGTCTGGTCCATTTGTTAGGTTTTTCGTACTTAAAGGTAAGTTCATGTTAACTATCCTTTTCGATTTAAGTGTAGAAAATAGTTTGGGATTGATTGACATGAGTTCTTTTGATGTGGATATTATTCTAGTGTTACTTATTCCACTTCACTTCGTTCCATTCCTGAACACGATCATCATATCACTCTTATCATCCCTAACGTTTTCCGAAACACAACTAGCCCCATACTTCAAATCAAAAAAGATGACGGACCTACAAACCTCAATCTTCATAACCGAAAGAGAAAGAGAATTAAGGTTACTAGGATTCATTGGTTGCTTATTACAAAGAATCCCATTGATCGGAATGATCTTTTCGATTTCGAATCGGATTGGAATTGCTATGTATGCTCATGATTTAGAAAAACGTCAAGAGTTGTTTAGGAAAGGGATCTTGAAACCTAAAGGGGCTTATCAGAGTCGTACGGCTCTGGTCGAGTTGGATTTACCTAGAGATGCTATTGGAAATTTTCCAAAGAAAGAAGCTTTAGAAGAAGAAGAAGAAGAAGAAGTCTCGGAGAAGAAGTTGGATTGAGTTGGTGGAATGTATACAAAAGCTTTTTGTGGTGATCTATCTTATAATAAAAATCGTTTATTATTTTAATTTTCTTTAAACCTTTGTTTGTATCATATAATCTGTCTTGTTGTGATTCTTAATATCAAGCTTGTATCCCCCCCAAAAAAAGTGGTCGGTAAGACTTTTACTACATTTATTAATGTTGGCTAATCGAAATCTATTAATGATGAACTGAATCGTATCTTTTAGTTAATCAAAAGGTTGATAATGTAAGAGAAATAAATCAAGAGGATCTCCACCTGAGAAAGATTGTAAAAACCAAAAATACTGAAATAACAAGAGCTCAAGTTTTGACTGTCTGAGATTGGTATCTAATCTTGATCAAACACATCGATATGGTGCCCGGACGACCTATGCACTTAAGAATGGATTGTATGCATTGAATTTCTATGAAGGGACATGGTTTATTTTGAAATGTGGTTAGTATTTGAAACCTCGAACGCTCAAGAGAAAGTTTTGAAGCTAAAGATAATTGATTTTCTTCAACTCGATCTAAAGACCATGATATATTCACGCATTGTAGTAGCGAACCGAAATTCCTTCATGTTAGTGAATCTGATCAACTCAAAGTAGTCAATCACTCTACAGGAGTAATGACTCCTATGGTGACTTTGATCTAGAAGTTAGGATCATAGGAGACTCTATGAAACATGAATGAAAGATTCCATAAGATTTTATCCAACATTGAAGGGCTGGCTCATGGCATCAGTAGAGTATAACCAACTGACTTGAAACGAAATTCCACAGTCTCTGCTAGCGATATTTTCCAGAATATGTTCTTTTCTTAAATTCTTATCAATAGGAGATAAAGAAGTAGACCAAGGATTGGTTCGAGTTTCAATAATCTTCAAGTTAAAGATTGAATGAAGAGTAATTTTAAAAGATGGACTGGTTAATTTGATTGAAACTGATTCAGATCAAACAATGACACTTTAGTTCAAATCGAAATCTTTATTCCATCAACCATCCCACCAAATCATGAAAACTAAAACCATTATCTGATTTCTTCAACTTTTCTTATATCCTTTAAATATTTTTATCAAACTTTACCTTTGTTTAATCAAATACCATGATGATGAAGCTCTTAATCACAAGTTTATGGATCTTATTAATCCAAGTTGTCCTTAATGATGCTCAACAAGTCGAACTTTGTAATGGCTATCAAGAATATTGTGAACGTCAATATTCAAATATCACTTTTCTTGCTGGTATGAAACCTTCACAATCTCTTCTTAGAAAAACCGCATTTCTCATCATCACTTGACTGTTTTTGTCTTACTTTTCTAGCTCACGATTCTCCAAATGTTCAAGCTGGAAGGTAATCCCTTCAAACAATTTCGTATCTTACCTTTCAAAACTTCAACTAATTGTTTTATGTTTTGGTTCATTTACAGTGTTGCAGCAAACCAAGCCCGTAAGCTTCTCCTACAACCCACAAAAAGCTTTTAATCATATCCCAACCCTTACCATTTATTCTCACTTCTTAGGTACAGTTATCCAACAACTAAACGATGGAGTAAGAATGTTAACTGCTCAACTACATAACCAAAATGGAGTGATTCATCTATGTCACACCACGTAAGTTGAAAAAAAAACTCATAAGGTAGAAGTCAAAAACTAAACTTTTTTTATTCTGATGTATGGAAAAAAAATAGGTGTCTTTTGTTAGATAAAGGTCCTTTATTAGATTACTTGATTCAA
The DNA here is from genome assembly GCF_000204055.1 of Melampsora larici-populina 98AG31. Lineage (NCBI taxonomy): Eukaryota > Fungi > Basidiomycota > Pucciniomycetes > Pucciniales > Melampsoraceae > Melampsora > Melampsora laricis-populina. Next base: position 150,076 of record NW_006768815.1, read on the forward strand.
ATCAAACAATGGTTAGACCAAAACCCAAGACAAGGTAAACTTTCCCCTTCCTAACCTATCCTTCTTTACCTACCTATCTTTCTTTGCTGATCTATATACTGAAATATTTGTGTGTTTTGAATAGTGATAAGTTTTCTATGGGTAAACAGTGATAACTTTTCCCCTTTAGTAATCAAAGAAGTTTACGCAACTTCAGGTTTAGAACCTTTAACTTATTCACCTAAACATTCTGGATCGGTTATGAAGGATGAATGGCCTACTTTAAAAGAAATGATTGATGCTCGTACTAGGTATTTTTGAGTTCTTATTCTTGTTTTACCAATTCAAAATATCTGATGTGGTTTTTGGGGTTTGGTGAAATAGGGTGGTTTCTTTTATTGATAATTCTGCGGATTTCGGTCTGGTTCCTTATTTAATTGATGAGTTTAGTTCGATTTGGGAAACACCTTATGGTAAACCACCCACCCAAACCTTCATTCCTTATCCTCTCCTAAACCTCACTAACCCCATTCCCTTAATTTTCTTGGGGGGATCACAGATGAAACGAATTCAAGTTTCCCATGTACGATCAACCGAATCTCAAAAGACTTAAAAAACATAACTCCAACTCCCAAGATTATGTATGCAATTAATCATTTCTTAGATACTTCAATCGATTTAATTGGTCAAGAAGTTTTAATACCTAATCTAAATTCATTGAATTTAACTAATTCTTACTTGTCTATTTTTAATCAAACTTTGAGTTGTTTTGATTTGGTTAATGAGTTACCTAATTTTATTTTACTTGATTTTTGTTAGTCGGTTTCTTTTTTCTTCTTTATCTCTTTTTCGAACTTGATTATTGATGGTTTTTTGGTTTGGTTTTTTTTTTGGTTTTTTTTGGTTTTTTTTTGGGCGGTTTAGATGATCAAGGTGATCCAATCCAAGAAACTTTTTTAAAACTTAATCAAATTCCATTCCCACAAATCAATTCTAATAACCTTTCTAATTCTAATATTAATTCTAATCCATTGAAATCTAATTCGATTAATCAATCAAATCAAATCCATCAATTCTTTAAATACATTTCTTTGGTTTTCTAATCATCTCATTTTGTTTTGTTTTGTAAATTGCATTTAAACTTGGTTGTAGATTTATTCTTTAATTTGGAACGTTTTGTTGGATCATTGGGGTTTCTTGGTCGGAACGAAATTGCTTTCAATAAGATTTCAAGTATCATAGAGAAACAGATTCTCAAATGTATTTTCTCATTGAGCTTATGACAAAATGCTTCAACTATATAGTTGTAGAAGAGAGGGAAGGTCATAACCTGTTGGGTTTTATAAAGAAGGTAAACAGAGTGTGTTTGTAAAGATTTCCTTTCTGAAATCTTACCAAACCTAATCTTTAATAAACTCAGCATCAAATCCGACTTTCAAACTCACTAGGCTTGCTTCTGATTCCTGATCAACGTGTTTCCCGAGTATGTACCACTCCAGAAACCAATCTACAATCTTTCAAAAAAAACTTTTGATCCAGGGACAATTGTTTGTGTGAGATGAATGAGGTATTGTCCGGAAGTAAACAGGAGGAAACCTCTTCGTCAGCGATTCTCATCAATAAAACTTATAAGTAGTGAACAAACCCACCAAAAAAAAATAGTGAGAAGTCCAAAGATCATGGGTTTAAATTCAATGAAGAGGTTATTTTTTGTGGAATAGTCTTTCAAAACATCGATCAAAAATCGATCAATATTTCATTCCACCCATTCAATTATTGATTGATATTTCATCTCACCGATTCAAAGCATATGTATACAGATCGTCTCATAACTGCCTGTTTTGGAAGTCGAAACACTGTCAACGAATTGTCTTCAAAGCTCTCACTAGTTTTCTTTTCGAAGCCAAGTTCATGGCAGTAGGCAGGTCAAGCTGCCAGAATTGAGTTTGACGGGTAGAAGCTGGTAGACCTGCGGCGCGTACGCTTCACCTTTTTGGAAAAAGGGCGTACCGAACGGCACAACACCCAGGTGTACGCTTCACCTTTTTGGAAAAAGGGCGTACCGAACGGCACAACACCCAGGTGTACGCTTCAAACTGCCTTCAAGCGCTTACATTGATAAAGATCTACAAATTTGACACAGCATTTTTAAACATTTTTTCTCTGGTCGAGAAAGAATTGATCTTTGAAGAAACCGAACCGTGTAAGAAATCTCTCTACATGATGACGTTTTGATTACTTAATCGAGATTTACGGATTTTCAGACAAGAGAATTGAGAGATCTATAGTTTTGAGGGTTTTCATCGGCGATGGAGTTTTCGAAACAAGTTCAAGTGTACTTGAGTCTGACTAAAGATTTCCAAGATAAAGTCTTATCGATTTATGATTCTAAACTTCATCTGGAGTACAAAGGTTGGTTTAGAGAGGTCATAAATCACTCAATCATTTGAGATGATAGAATCTCCCATTTGATAGACATCAAGTGGTGCTTATTATTTTCTTAGAGATTTGGTTTCTAAGAAATATCACTCTTGGTCGCCATTTCTATTATTCTTATTATGCCTTGTGTAGTCAACATATTCAAGATGCTACTTTTGATTACCTTTCTCTGTTTGCCAGTTCTGAGCTCATTCTCTACAATCAGGTATGCCAGTAAGTCCTATCATGCGCTCTGAAAATCTAATCCAGCGATCGGTATTATGATCATCAATTTCCAAAAAGACTAAAACCCTTTTTCTTTTTGTAAATGTGTTTCTTTGTGTTATAATCCTCAGATGAGAAAGGTGAGTTGAGATACATATCCGATCTAGAAACTAGTATCTGATGATAAAGGCTCTTAACTTAACAGAAGGAAAAGTCATAGATCTTGGACAAGAGTTTTTGAATCAGATTAGCAGACCAGTTGGTACGAATCCAGCTGAAAAACTTATCAATCTTGGGTGTAGGAATCAACCTATGATTTATATTGATGGGAATGAAAAATCTTTCGATGGTTAGTACTACCAAGTCATGAGATATCTAAAATTATTGTTACTTCTCTTTGTCATACATTAATAGAAAGAGTTGAATCTGATTTGAACATCTCTTGATTTTTGATCTTATCTTGATCACTAGAGTTCTGTACCCTAGTATCTAAACACAAGTTCTCAAACTTTGAAGGACAAGTTTGCACAAGTAAGTCATTTCTAAAACATCAAAAATCATATCAAAAAAATCATATAAAAAAACTGAATGAATAAAAAAACCTGAACAATATTTTTTTCATCTATTATTTTTTATAGTGGAATGTATTCCAAGAAAAAAAGATCATTATAAGGTTTTTTGGAATTATGTTTATGATCAAGATCAACTTAATGAAATTTATAGAGATGAAGCTGAACTTCATATTTTTAAAGAAGGAAAACATTATAAGATTTATTATATTAGGATTGATGTGTTTAGACAGGTACCTACTATTGAGATAAGTTAAGAGATGTGGAATATAGTAGACTAGAGAGTTAACTGAGTCTGAAAGTTTTGGATGTTTTATGAATTGAACTTGGTTGAAAGTGTCCTCAATAGAGTCACCCCAATGAATTGGTCAATTAGTTTTCCATCAGTTACTTTTTTTATATACTCTTTAAGTATTCTCTTTTCCACAATGTTCAAAAAATCAATACGTATCAAATCTTATAAAAACAGTATATCTTTATAAAAATCCTTTTCATCATCCTAAAATTTATATATGTTTTTTTTTCAATTGGTTTTTTTACTAGTAAAAAGATTACATTATTAGTGCCTCATTTTTTCATTTTTGAAACTCAAAACCCTTCTTTTTCAAATCAGAAGATCACATGTTCATTTGATTTTATAAAAAGACAGTGACATATCCAATCATGAGATATTATTACTATTCCCCAGATCCAAAAAAAATGTGACCACCCACATCTACTTTTTGTAGACATTTTTCTTCTATCTTGGAGTCTTTTAATTTTTCTCTTCTTCTCATGGGACAAAATCTCATGGGAGGAAAATTCAAGGTTTAGACCTCAAGGCTAATTTGTCAGCCACCAGTGGCATACAGACTGGTGAAAATTCAAAGAAAATATACCATTACTGATCATTATAAGAAACATCATGAAGCCTAAGGTATCAAATTTTAAGTTTACAATGTACAATCCACGCTCACACCCAAAGCCACAAATCCTTGTGGCGCCACACCACAGCAGGGCTCAGGGCTGTGATCATGGCTGTGACCATGGCTGTGGCTCAGGCCATGGCCCTGGGCCCTCTGTGGCCTTTGCAGGGCATTAAGTTCAGCTAAGCCCCCTAAAGACAGGCTTAATCATGGGGTAAGGACCCAAAACAAGGTTGTCTATGATCACACATTCTCTGGCTGACACAAATGAAAACAACTGTTCATAAAATCATTCTCTATTTTGAAGCTCTGATTTTGATTTGTGATGATGAATGAAAAACAAACTGATTTGAGATTCAAATCTTTGGAATCAAAGGATGTGAATATGTTAACAGTGAAACAGAGTCAAACAAAAGGTATCAACAATCAACAATCTTAAAATGTACTACATTTAAATAAAAATCAATATGTTTTGAGTTATCTTCAAAGAGTGGTCATTTCATTGTCCTGATGCCATTCAAGCCACAATGAATCTTAAACCATTTCCAAATTGGAACACAAGCTTAGCTCTTGTTTCTTATTTATAATTTGTAAAAGATCAAGATAGCTAAGTGAGATTACTAGACATGGGACATCTTCTACCAATTCTTCAGAGACTATACAGATTGGAGCTCCAGTCTTTCTGGCAATCAAGATGGTCAATTTATCTATGATCAATGATCACAAGGAAAGGGTCAGGAATTGAAGAAATTTTTGGGAAGGTAAACAAGAAAGAAGGACTCAACTATTCATTGTACATCCATCATTGATACGACCTTCATAAACTGATGAATGACATACATAACCAGGTTTCAGAGCATCAATTGAATTGAGATTGAAAAGTTGAGTGAATAGCTGGATGAGTCGCATCTGTTGCATTCACAGGGATTTGGATATCAGTAGTCTTAGAGATTGAGGAATTGGTGAACGCTGGATACATAGCTTGTTGTGGTTTCTCAAGTATGTGCCCCAGATCAGGGCTTTATTGTGGCACCACGGTAAGGCCCTGGCTAGAAGGGGCCTTACCATGGCAGGCCATTACCTGGGCCACAAAAAAGGTGCCAGGTGTGAGCGCAATGTACAATAGATCACTTCCCTGCAAACATTAGGGGTTGGACAAAAAATTGACCAACCAGTTTTGCGCCTTTGAGAAGCAAGTCAAAGCAAGTCAAAGATGGCCAGCAACGACTGTGTGCAGGTTTCACAGACCTTTTGTTCTGCTAGGTCACTCAAAGTTGGGGGTTGGGTCTGAAGACAGGCCTTTTCAACTGAGCTGAGCTCCAAAAGAGCCTAGGTTGTACCTGGCTCTCCTTTGTGAAAGGTGGAAAGATGGTGTCTACGTGGCTTGAGTGGCACAAATTGCTTTGGTTTTTTGAATTGTTTGGGCTTTGGAATGATCAAGAACACTGCCCACCAGTTGACTTTTGGTGATTTTTTTGCAAAGCAAAGCAAAGAACAAGTTTTTTTGTCGGCTTTGATATTGTTCTAGCAATTGTTCCTGAGCATTTGTCAAAAACTGAATTACAACTGAATGGACTTCAGAAACTAGTTGGTTGGTTTTTTGCCCAAGCCCTATTATGCAACTCTCCCAAGTGGGCAGGAAGCAATTAGTGGGAGTATGATTTGTCATAAAATGATCTATCACTCCACACCTGAGCCATATAACCCACACTACATATGCAAACTTAAGTGGTTAGGTCTGTGTAAGGACTTACTTAAGTTTGCTAAATATGTGTAGTGGGGTCAGTGAATAGGTGGTTATCATGTACATACAGTTCTGCTCAGTTATCTGCGCACAGGATAAGTTATTCATGTGTAATACATGCTGTAACTATTTACAGATTGACAGAAGCATTCAAAAGATTGACTACATACACTGACTCAACGTTTTGGTGTAAGTTCATCAACTCAACTGCATGCAACACCCTTCCTGTTACTAAGCAATAGCTTCAACAATAATGCCTGAGCAGCTACAGGATTATATGTAGTGAATTCTCGGGACAATTATTTCAAAGTCAAAAAAGTTACATGTGGTATAACATGTGATTTATTTATTCTGATGAGCAAAAAACTGAGCAGACCTGTATGTACATGATAGGCAACTATTCACTTAGCTTGCTGCACATATGTAGTGTGGGTGTTATGGCTCAGGTGTGCAGTATTGGATCCTTTTATGACAAACTGTACCATGAATCGTTTTCCTCTTCTAACTTGGGGAAGTTAAATGATGTTCACAATGCTTCAAATAAAATCATGCTTGGATAGAAAAATGCTTATTTCAAAGAGAGAAGAATTTCAATACGAGTTAACACATTATCCAAAATCACAATTCTTTGAGACATTGACCTCTTACACTTTTGTAATATAATATACAGTCAATCCAGAATAGCTTGATAAAATGAAATTTATTTATTTTTAATTCACAGCAATACAGCCCAATACAGGCATTCTTATAAGCATAGCCTACAGTTGAGATAGGTGATTTGAGGTTCAACCTCGGGTTCACCCTTATCTCAACTTCCTCGATAACAACCATTCCTTATCGTTCAATCATTCGTCCATCAATTAGTCCATTATCTTTCTCATATCCGTTATGCCATATGTCAAATACTCCCCTCAGTTGAAGGTTTTGCTCTCAATAAGTTCATATTAGGTCAACCGGTTGCCTCCATCAACAATGATCTCCTCACTTCGATCTCAGCGCAAACCTTCACACGTTGGAAAGAACTCTACGACCTTACTCATGCGGTCATCAGAGATCCGAATTCATATGATAAACAAGGACGTCCGACTATATATTCCGATCAAGACCGACAGTTCATGCTTGAACTTATTGAAGCCGATCCGTGCATGTTCCTGGACAAGGTCCAGGAAGCAATGTATGATCATACCGATCTACTCTCTTGTTGACAAACTATTGCCAACGACCTCAAGGAGCGACTTTACCTCACCGTTCACAAGGTTGCAAAGGTTGATAGCAACCAATCAACCGAGCTACGAGCAGCATACTCGGGTCAAGTTGCCCATCTTCCACCAGAGTGTCTGGTCTTCTTAGGTAAGCAGTTCATTTTTCCAACACTTCTATCTTCTTCAATACTTGATCTGATTATCCTTTCATCCATCATGAAGATGAGACCAGGCTTCGACCACAGGATGTTGAACAAAACCACGTTAGGTCCAAGAAAGGTGAAAGACCCAAGTCTTTGAAGCGTACGAGGGCGGGGAATCACTATACTGTGCTGGCTGCCATCTGTGAATTGGGCTTACTCGCAGTCAACGCCAAGGTCAATGGCTATTGTCGAGATGAGTTCCAGGCCTTTTTGAAACACATCTTGGTAAGTGACTGTTTCTATCAAAATCGATCATGAATAATGAGCTGATGCGCTCAATTCTATTCAAGCTCCCTGTCATGGGTCGCTTCCCAAATCGAAACTCGGTTTTGGTGATGGATAACGCAACTATCCATCGCCGTGGTGGAATACTAGCGTTGTGCGAGGCAGTTGGGGTATTATTGGTCTATCTTTCACCTTGCTCTCCTGACTTCAACCCAATCGAGCGCGTATTCAAGGTATTCAAGGATGCCCTTTGTCGGAACGGGATTTTTGCTGAGGCTATCGATAAGTTGAAATGTTTGAAAAGGGTAATGAGCCAAGTTTGTACCAGCTCTTTCATTGTCAATCTTTACAAGACTGGTGGTTACAGACCTAAAGATGATGACGATGAGTTTTAAAAAAAATGTTGTAAAAGCTGCCTCAATATTGATATCAAAAGAAATGCAAAGAAAGATATTGTTTTATTATAAGCTTGAGTGAAGTTATATCGAGGAGGTGAACCAATTTGATGAGAACATGGAACACAGTACAGCATGCATTTTTTTTTTAAGAAAAATCTCATGCTTCTAAGAGGTTTAGGTATTGATGTTTCTGTAGTTGTAGTCAAGAGTCACGTTTTGTGAGTCTGAAGGCAGGTTTTGATCAAACTCAGGATCAATCTTGATATATGATCAAGACCTTTCTATCTCATGTTTCTCAAAACATGAGATAGATCATGAGATATTTTGTGAAATCTAGAAACAAGAAAATCTTGTTGTTCATTTAGTCTTGGTTCAAGTGAGTGGCATAGAATTAAAATCTTGAAGAAAGTTACTCTCATTTGGCACTTTGAACACTTGGTGGTTTTGAACTTGTTTTTTAACTAAACAACAGATTGATTACAGCATAGTTTTGCTCAACAAACAAACAAACAAAGGATAATATATAACGAGTCATTTTGCTATAGTATACTGTGGCTACAACATATAAACGTTACTCTTTAACACACAGAGGCCAGTACATTTTTTTTGATTGAAGGTGAGATGAGTTTTTTGAGATTGGAGGTGGGATGAGGTTTAAAATGTGGGATTAGCTTCGTCCTTGAGGTACTGTCGATATAATACGGCATTTTCATGGAGTCGGACACGTTGTCCAAACCCAAACCCGAAACGTTCCATCACTGCACAGCTAAGCTCGGAGGATAGAAACATCTCAAAATTGACGATGTTGTATTTCTTGAGCAAATCACGAGTTTCTTGGTCGTCCTCGTCGATCGAACAAAAGTTGAGGTAACAGTCAAAGTGAGGGAGTGGCCTTGGGGCTGGGGAATCTGATTGGGGTGTAGACTCGTGGTGTGAGACTATTGGGACTTGAGAGGTTGACTGAACAGAGCTGGCGGTTGAAGCCTTTCTGGAATGTAACTTGCTGATCGGCAACCATCGAAACTCGGGTCCGGTAGGTGGTCTCATTAAGGTGACTCCAGGCTTATGAATGGCCTAAATTGAAATGATCAAATGGCATTAATCAGAGTCAGTAAACTGAAGTCTTGAAAGAGTGATTTTCAGAAATCAAAAGTGACTTACAAGTCCATCTTTGTGTGTGTGTCTTGTTTCAGCTCTCATTGTACTATTCATTGCATTTTATTTCTTTTCTAAACTTGTCTTGCTGTTCTTTCTTTTCCAAGCAATCACTAGGTAGGTTATCACCTTCATCAGGTTCTAACCCGGTTTGTGGGGGGGGCCGTAGGCCCGGGACTGCCTGTCCGAGAAAGGGTTTTCGTGGGCGGGGGCGGGTGGGTGGCCCATGAAACCTTGACTTGCCGCTTACTGATTTTCCTGTTTCCTTTGTTTTACTTACTTTGTTCTCTTGTTAGACTTCTTCTTTTTGATTTACCTTGTATTCCCTTCCTATATCCTGTCGCTTATCTTTTATTGCTTGCTTGATCTTTAACACCGCCTTTACGTTCGCAATTGTCTTCTATCTCTCTGTAGGGTGGGAGGGAGGGTTTTGAAAGAAATAAACTATATGTTTCTTTGCGGGGTACAGCGTAAATCTTGTAGATTTGCAATTCGAGTCTGAAGGTGTTGAGTGATGTAGCGTATACAGAACTTTGGGAATGAAATTTTCGCCAGTTTGTATCGCTCTCTCTCTCTTGGGCCGGGTATTGTCCCGGCCCTGGTTTCGGACTCATACACCGCGACACTTGTCTCGATGGAACTCACTAGGTAACGTCGTACCTTTGGCCACCTGTGCCAAGAGTTCTGCCCATATGTCCATTGCCAAATGTGAGAGATGCATCGCCTCGTTGGTGTTGGCTGGGTTGATAATACCCATACACTCTTTACCTCCAATTGAAACACAGCCATACATCGTCATTAGAGTCACTCGAAGGGCCTGAACATCCGGTTCAACGTGTATAGCCTGTTTGAGAAGATTGATAAGAATCAATTGAAACATTGAAAAAATCAAAAGAAAACTTACCGCCATCTCCATCTCATCGACTTGATCATCGGTCAACACATTTGGAAGTTGGTGTTGCAACGCCCGATTAAAATCCACTGTCTGTTCAATTGATTTAAACAAAATCAATACCAAATTGAGAATGAGAATAATAAGAAAGACGAAAAGGGCTTACTTTGGAATTGTTTTTGGCGGTTTTCTTTGGGTTGTCCATGAAGAGACTGAAGCCGACCTCCTTCCCCTTCTTCAAGATGATCATGGCTTGGAACTCCTTCAAAATATCCTCGGATGAAATTTTTGGCATTGCAGTCTTACCAAAGATGCCACCAGTAGTCACGTAACCCTTAAGTATCACTCTTCCTTCGCTGTCAGCTACCCTCAACATCTTGCCACATCCCTTCTTGTGGCCGTCGCATGCATCGAAAAGAGACGACTTGACCTGCCCAAGTGATTGTCCATCGACTTGGATCATGATGTCCAAAGGGGTCTTGACCGGGATGCCATATTCAATGTACGAGATGGGCACACCGGATCGTTTGTCGGCGTCAGTGAGGGGATTAGCAAGGAAAAGGTTGAAGTAGAACTTGGCCGGGATTGGTTTGCGCTCCACGGGTTCGACATGGTGATCAGCTTCTCCAGGGCCTGGGCTTGGTGATTGAGTTAGATCCACATATCGATGTGGATCTAATGATAAAGAGATCAGTTGTTTTCTTTTCGGTAGCTTCTGATAGATAAGGTAAAAGCTTACTTTCAGCAACTCGATTTCTGGCCTCTTGAACGCCAAAGAGAGGGTCCCGATGGACATCTAAATCGTGTTGATGTTCTCCAACAGCCGCCATAGGCATTCCAAAGCCTTGGTGGGCTATTGGAAAAACTATTGGTGCGATACCAGCATCAACATTGATTTCTACAAATCAATCGAAGGTCAGTTGATATTGAAATGAGAAGGAAGTGAGATTTAAAAAAAAGAACTGACGAATTTGGAAAGGGCAAGAAAATTCCTGGAAGCCTGGCTCGGCGAAGGGATCGATGTGGACTAAATCGGTGTTGAGGTATTGGCGTCTGCCGTATCGACGGTCCTCCCAATGATGACCGGGTCTGAAAACCAAACAGAAGCTGATCAGAGACTTGAAGACGATGAAAGAGAAAAAAAGAAAAGGAACTCACTTGTCAAAATAACAAGGAGTCCCAGTCCTGCCGGGATCAGGACTAAGGCCTTCTGGCCCAGCCTGACGGGCTCGGCGTCGCGCACTACAAATAAGATGGTCAGTAACAAGTATCGAAAGAAGGAAACAGTTTGGAATACTCACAAATCTTTCTTTCTGGCCTCTTCTTCCTCAGCAAGTTGTTTCTTTGTTTTTCTGGTGGGCATGATGGTATACTGGTGGTTTGGAATAGGTATTGGAAGGTATCGATGGGAAACAAGAGGTATTGGAAGGTATCGATGGGAAAGAGGTGGTGGGATCAAGGGTAAAGAGGTGAAACGGTAAGCAGCCCAAATTCAATCAAGGGTTGCTCGACTGTAGGCTACATATGCTTATAAGAATGCCTGTATTGGGCTGTATTGCTGTGAAATTTAAAAAAAATAAATTTCATTTTATCAAGCTATTCTGGATTGACTGTACATATCTGTTTAAAATATGACTAATTATTCTTATAAATTTGTATTTCTGATCCTGCTAAAATTTTGTCTGGCCAAACAAACAGGCTTTTCAAAAGCATTTCTGTTTGGCTGGCTTGATTCCTGTCACAGGTATCAATTCTCTAGTGATCCAACACATCAATTGATTTGTATGTTGGCCCTGGGAATCTCAGCAAAAGGTATATGTGACACTTCTGATATGATTTGGTGGCATTCAACCAAATTCCTACAAATTGTATGGTGCCAGAACAGGACCCCGGTATGCTCCCTATAAGGGGTACTGATGTAAAAAGATGACTTTTGAGCTCCCACATAATTGCACTTCATGGGATTATGCACTAGTGACTTAGATTTTGCCGGTTTCTGCCCATTCCAGAGCTGCTTAAAGGTATCATACAGCTGATTTGGAAAATTGAACTTGTCTGAAAGTAAGGGTATAGCAAGGGGCTTATCTCTGTGGGAGCTCAAAATTCATATTTTTACATCAGTATCCCTCATAGGAGCATACCAGGGTCCTGCCAGAACCTCTGGCTACAACTTGATCAGCCTTTCACCTAAGCTTTATTGTCTATTGAAGGATGCTGCCTTGAATGAAAGCTTACTCATGTTTGTGCAATGAAATTTGAGATTTGTACATGTGAAAATGGCTCAATTTGACTGATTTTTGTTTGTTTGTATCACCACTTCTGCACCTCTTCTTAAATCCCTTCCTTTTCTAATTATCAGAGTAAGTTCTTTCAAGCTCTCCTATGAATAACTGTTTGAATTCTTCAATACATCAACATTGATCACACTCATCTTATCTTAAAGAATGAAAACAACTACTCTGCTCTTTACCTTATCAATTTTTGCCAAGTCTTTCTCTTCTGATTTTTTGAGTTATTATAAAAAGTAAATAGTTAGTGGTTAATATATAATGAATTATAAAAATTAATTATAATGATCTGACTTCAAATTGCGCAAGTAAATAAGAAATCAGGCATGAATGGTTTCTGAAGTTCTGGTCAGATTTTTCTTAAAATAAAAAAATTGTTATACATTTTGAAATTTTGATTTTAAATTAGCCATATAAATTGCTCACTAAATTTCTTCATCACAGAAGTCTGCTTGATTGTAGTCCATCATCATATATATTATATTGTGAGAATCACAAAAAGAAAGTGATTTTGTGAAATTCAAAATAATTAGAAACAATGGACAAGAAGTGATAACATAAGACAGAGAGATCAAGGAATACAGCAAGGCTGTTCCGGCAGCAGGATGAGAAAATTTTTGAAGCATGAATACTTAAAAAGCTAATTAGTGAAAACATAGTAAGGCTAGATGACAGTCATCTTCAGCTAGGTTTGTCAAAGTGCATCTTCAACAACTGAAACCATACATCTATAAAGGCAAACCTCGTGGTAAAGGATTTATCAAGGAGCCGCCTGCAACGCGTCAAATATCTCCTTATCACAAGCTTGAGGGGTTGGGGATGTTTCTAATTTGTTGAAAAAGAGATATGACCATTGTAGGTCGTAGTCCGGACTGTTTTTTTTGACTGGCCAATCTTTCTATCAACATGACAATGTGGAGACCCAGATCAATTTTTTTCCATATTGAGAGGTGGGATTGCAAGACTCACACAGGGGATTGGACATTCAACATTGCATTCATTGCTGAGCAAGTTTCCAAACGAACTTGCAGCGTCATTCCCAGATGCACTGTGTTCAGACAGATCAATCAGAATGTCCATGTTTCTGTTAGTTGACACAAGATGTTGATCAGAGGTACTCAGTGGCTAGAAACCTACTCCTTCATTGCCTGTGCTTTCTTCACCTGGCCTTTGACGACCCTTGTCATGACCTGTTGAAGCCAAGCCTTTCAGCTTGCGGTGGAGCATATCAATTGACCTGATTAGATGACAGAACTTACAGCACAGCTCTTGAACTTGACACACGCTAAACTTGCTTGGGCCGCATGTCTGGCAGCACTGTGTAATCCACCCATTCGAAATCAGTGTCAATTAGCTTATCAGTGCTAGGTGCAGAGGCCGGATTGTTACAAGCATGTTGTTTATGACAGGAAACATTACAAAGATGATAAAAAACAGTGATCGACTGACGCTTCGCAGTCGTTGGTGTTTGCGACCATCTTCCCGCCGCCTGCAGCTTTGCACGTCGCAGTGTTTGAACCTTCTGATCCACTCTTGCCATTCGGTGGTTTTGTTTTGTCCGGCTGTTTCTTTTTGTCCGGTTGTTTCTTTTTGTCCCTTTTACTCTTTTTATGACTCTTTTTATGACTCGTTGGCTTCTTCTTTGTATCATCCTTGCCACCCTTTGTATCTTTCTTGTCACATTTTGTTCCAGACGATTTAGGTGGCTTCTTGAACGAATCTTTGCATTTTTCTTTATCTTTAGTCGGTTTCTTGGGTTTATCGTTTTTTCGCCTTCGCAATACATTATTTGACGGGTCATTTGATTCGTTGTCCGACCAATCACCCTGATCACTATACGAGAGCCATCTTCTCTCGCTACTGCTGCTGATGTCCTGATTGTCTGGATGAACCCAACGCGCTTGAAGGCGCCCGCTCACCTTAGTTTCTCCGACAAGGAAGAGGAGATGAGAGAGGATGGGTAAAAACAAGATAAACTTCATTATGTGATAGGAAAAATGGACTTTGTGAGAATTATCTTGTATAATTGGCAGTGAGCACCAAAAGATGATTCAAGTCAAGTAGAGTCGAGTGAAATAGTCAACCAATGAAGGCTGATGGGAGGGAATATATTATATGAACATCATCCCAGCGGTGGTGAGAATTTGAATTGTCAGCAAGAATGGCCAAATCAATAAATAATAGCGGTTGCCCAATCGAAGGGTTGTTAGGTAAATGAACGTCCGCAATCCATTCATTTCACTTGCCTGGACACAAGTACTACATATGTATCCGCAAAGCTGGAAAATCAGAAAAACCTGGGCAACTTGGCACATTCAGTGTCACATACCGATCGATTTCCTTCGCGACTTCGACTACGGATATCACATGATCACATCCACATGGAATTTTCGCGACAGTGAGAGTTGAAGAAGTACGGTTACACTGTGACGTCTGTAGTTTTAAGACAGGGGGTGACCTACGTCATGAGAGCCAGCAGCGGCAACAAAATGATAAGGTTGCTGGTCAATTGATCACCCGAAATTCATTCATATCACCTCACTGTAAACACTTTCCTAAAAGCTGAAAAATTGATGCAACATAGCACATTCAATTGAACTTGACAAAGTCCCTCGCAGGCGGTAAGACCAAACCTGCGGAGGGACTTGCGCGCAATGTGGCTCTCCTGGCATGAAGAGGTCATGGGAATTAATAGAGGAAAAACGGACTCAATGAAAAAGTTTTGCAGCAGAAGACTTTTCCAAATTGTACCTGGGGAAATCGAAGTCCTGCTGCATCTGAGTCCAACCTCAACTCAGATCATCCATATTTGGAGTTGTGCTCAAGTCTTCATTTATGCCAAAAAGGCAGATTTTTGATTTTCAAAAATCCAAAGCAGAGGACAATGTTACACAAATGACACAGTTGTATGTAAATAAAAAGACACAATCTGGACAACAATAGAACCTTGGAGGATCTGAATATAGGGTATTGCCCGGAAGGCAAGACTTCCATTGTTTGTGAGGCAATTTGAAAAGCTTTTGCGTAGCAAAAGTTTCTCATTGAGCCCTTTGACACCTATTAAAACTCACCACCTCTCACACCAGGAAAGCCACATTGTGCCTAAGTCCGTAAGCAGGCTTTGGGTTTTAATGCCTGCTTGGGACTTTGTTAAGTTCAACATTCAATATTGAAGTGCTTGAACAACCTCCTTTGCAAGCAAACTTATCCAAGTCCAACTAGCTTTGGCCCGTCAGTACAGGTACCACATATAATAAGTTTTTTGGTTTTTTGAGAGTGCAATTGCTATGACACACTGTTGGTATATAGCAAGTTGAGAAGTCAAACAACAAAATATGTAAAACTAAACAAGAAAAATCTCTGAACTTTGAGCACAGGAAAATTATAACCCAAACATAAGTAACAAACTAGCTTTTTGTTGTGCAAAGAAAACAAAGATAGAGACACAAAACTCTCTATGCCTGAGAAACACAAAAACATTTTAAAACAAATCCTACTTAAGCAAGATTATATGGTAATTGTTGAAATCTGAGTACAGAGAGGGCTTTGTTAAGCTAACAATCACACACAATTTAACAGCTGATTGTATATTGCTTTTTGCAATCAAAAAACATTAGTGGTACACAAACATAAAAACCCAACCTGAAAACCCATGACAACCCAATTGTTTTTGGGGTTTTGTCCATTGGTTTTCCCTTCCCTGTTGAACAAAACCCCCAAAACAATCAGGTTGTTGTGGGTTTTGTCCATGGGTTTTTAGGTTGGGTTTCCAGGTTTGTGTACCGCTATTCTACCATTGGGCCCTAGACATTGATAAAGTGGGGAAGTAGTTCCATTGATGAATGTTACACAGCTGGAAAAACCTTCAAGTGCCATAACTTGATATATCTCTTTCTGTTGTTTGGGACCAGGCCACTTCAAGTAATGGCCACAGTTTGTGTTATTTGAGATACAACAGCAAGTACAATTAATTACAGAACCAATTGAACATTTGTAATATTGTGCAAATTCTCCAACTGCCGCTCTGTTCCCACTGCTTCCTAAGCGCTCTGGATTGATTGCTAGCGGTTTTTTGACTGGTGGTTGAGGGTTATTTGAAACAGATACAAAGACAGCATGAATTTCAATGACTTTCAAGAGGAAATTGTATCCACTTTGACTTGTTCTCATAGTTTTCAAAATTCAGTCTTGCATTCATGAAGCTGATCATTGATATATAGAACTTATAGCTCATTGGGAAATCCACAATTGGTGTAATTTCAAAAAATTGTTAGATGATTCAACTTCATCCAAAATCAAGATAATTGGAATTCTTCTAAAAAGATATTCATCTTTTTTATGAATTCAATGAAGTTCCATTTGACCTGATCAATTATATATATGAACAGGAGGTCATATGTGACTGTAGATCCAACTGTAGATCCAAGAACGTAGAAATTCATTAATTTTCAATCATCACCATGACTGAATCTTATGATTTCAATTCTTAAAAAATGTACAATAAATATACACCACCAACACAGATGCCTTGGTTTTTCCAATCTGAGGTCTCCTTGGATGGCAAAAGCCTCAGACACAACATCTGAGTAAATGATCCAAGGCAATCTTTGGGGTGGATTAATTCTTCCCACACTCAGTCCAAGGGAATTTATATACAAGGATACCTTGGATTTTCTAATCTGAAGTATCTTTGCCAGTAGTGATATCTATCAAACTTCCTTCCAATAAACAATTGATTTATGAGCTGAGCAATTTTGTCTTCATCTTGGGCCTGACACATGAGGCGTACATTTATCATATCTCATATTATACATCTTGTCTCTACCTAACATTGTGCTACTTGACTGTTAGAAAAACTGCAGCAGAATTTGATCATGCACAAGAGAAGACTTGCCATGGTGTTCCTCAACCACCCTTAGTACATAAACAAGGTGCGTAACAGGTATTGTCAAAGGGATAATTTCACATACACTGAAAAGTGCAAAACAAACAAGACACCAAAGAAAGGGGCCCTTGAAGTCTTGCTCATTCAAAATCTAAACACCAATTCAACTGAACATGTGGACTGAGTCTGTTGTACCACATGATTTAAAACTACCATTCTCAATGATTATTATACACATATCATTACAAAGGAAAATATTACACTTTGAATTAATGAAAGCATTTGGATCTGTGTAAAAAGATCTGTGCAATTGACTTTACTTACAAGATCTTAGTTGTACCTCAGAGTAGCAGAAACAAAAAAACAAGTTTGTGATACAGAGAAATCAATGGTCAACACTCTGTCACTCAGGCCCAAAATCGTCATGTTCAAAGCCTTGTGAAGATCCTTGACCATAATGATCTACTCCACCTCTTCCTCTTCCAGGACCTCTCATAAACCGACCAGGATATCCAATCCTAAATCTAACCCTTCCATTAGGATTTAAAATAGGTCGCCTGGTCGACTCTGTTTCCTCGTTACTTTTATTTTTATCTTTATCAATCACTCCTAATCCAAGATCTTTATCTTCATCATCGTCTATTCCAAAGGCTAAGCATCCTGAATGCCATCCAGCTGCTGTTGCAGCAAACACATACCTACGCTTCATCCCTGTATCATCCTTTGCCCATTTGCCATCACTTCCAGAAAAACTTTGAAGTAAAGTGGGAGTGGGTTTATCAGGCTGATCATATATTTCCAACTCGGAATTCTCCGAGAAAAGAGCTTGGTGAGGTTGTCTTGGATGTCCTAATCCAAGGGCTCCAGCTGAATAACTTCCCCAACTCAAAAGTTGTCCATTGGACAAGAGTGCTAAGAAGTGATGATCACCAAGGGAGATTCTGATACATGGTGAAAATTGGTAAAAGAGACATCAAAGGAGTCAGCTCTTTCAAGAACTCACAAGGAAAGCTAAGAATTTATCGTATCACTCAACTGGATCACTCCTCGCTTTTGAAGCTCCGGAATCACTTCAGGTTCATCATCAACACCCGAGTCCTTCTTTCCTAAAACACGAAAGAATCTCCGTTGGGTTCCGTGGTGACACTATAACTAACAAAAGACCGAAATTGAGCCGAGATATGGGTGATTCGTGGATCATTTTTCGGATTCGGACTATGGTTCGGTAACGCCGTTGACAAAGCGCCATTGAGTAGTTCTGGCTCACAAAAGTTAGGAAGGTATATCCATTTCCTACTCTGATCAAGGAAGGAGGCATGCATGCCGCTTCTGAAACGTTCTTCATCAGAAATCGTAGGGTCTTGTTGGAGGTGAGGTGGGAGAGTAGCCCGGTTGGGAAGAGAAAGGTCGAGTTTGTAAACTTTTCCCGTGTCGGTCAAGCAGATAATGAAGTCTTCACCGGTAGCCTGCCCCAACAAACATATAAAGATGGACTCATTGGAAATTAGTATATCTGGCTTTACTTCTTTGCTTGGAGAGATTCGAAAAGAGATGAGACGAACAATTTTGACAATATGTTCCGGTAACCTTGGACATCGAACAAACCTATCAGTAGTCTCCAAATCAAACACAATCATTTCATCTGCCTTATCTTCACTTATTTCTTTCAAACTATCCTGTACTTCTCCTATCAGAGCTTTTTTCCAAACATAAACTTCACCCGAATGGCTTAATGCAGCCGAAAAGTTCCATCCGGCAGAAATCTGACTTAAAGTTTTCCATGGGGTTGAAATCAGTCTTGAGATACGTATCCAAGAGTACCATTCGTAAAGTTGACCATCATCGGTGAGTGCTAAGGCGTGTTGTCTTCCACATGAAATAGACTTAAACGTAGAGTTTCCTTTGATCTCTAGAAGTGCGGGCTGAGGCCTGGATCTTGATGATAAACAAAGATCGACTTTAGAACGAATGAAACATCACATATTAAGAAGAGATGTCATTTTACTAACTCGCCAGCACCATGAACGGCTGTGTTCCAAGGGACGTTCCAACCTGAAAATGAACCATCCATAGTGCCCCAACACCAAATATGACCATCTAAAGTAAGACCATGAAAGCTCCAACCACCAGCCTGAAGATCGATCAAAGCTTTTGATTCGACTACTTCAAGTCTAAGTGGAGTAGGAACTTGATCATACCCAATCTTAGCTTTCTCTAATAAATCTTCTGCTCCATCTAATCCTAATCTCGAATTTCTAGATTGACCCCATATCCATACCTGAGGTTTAGAAAGCTTTCGATATAATGTTTTAAATCCATCTACTCGACCTGTTGCTGTAACTGGGAAACGATATTCGGCTTCAACTCTAGCTCTCCAAATGGTCTCAGTAGATTGAATGAGCCTTTCGAAAGGCTTGCATGTTGCAGCTAGAGAAAGCAAGTCTTTGGTTGAAAGATAAGGAAAAAGAGAGTCAAGTAGAAGATCGAGCGGTAAAGAGACCAATGAACTGTTGACCATGGTGGATGAATGCTGATCAGTCCATCGACCATGCAAGCATCCAAGGACCAAGTATGATGTCATCGAGTGAGATATTATGATGTACCGTCAGGCACCGGGCCACCTGATCCGTCAACCATCGGCCGACCCCTTTTTAAGCTTGAGTGTCACACTGCCTCCTCGGAGCTTCAGACCTCTTCAGGCACAAATGCTGAACCTCCAACTTGCAAGACATGGTTCATTGGTGGAAAATGTCCATATAGATTCTAGAGTCTAGACCCAATAATTTTCTTGAGTAAAAAAACATCAGCTTTCCAAAACCTTTTCCTAAAGAACCACCAAGATTTGATCCCAGTTCATCATTCAATTTCTATTTTCTCCAACCTTTCAAACCATTCATTCAACATTAAAATTCACTAAATTTATCAAATCATCATCATCATCATCATCAAAAAAATATTATCCCAAAGACTTCCATCAAAAAAATGAACAACCATAAGACAATAAAAAATCAGAAATATCAAATAACCACAAACATGACATAAAACCAAAAAAAAAACATCTTTTCATCTTTCTTTTCTTTCTTTTGTTCTTTCTTGAGTTTCTTTTATAGGTTTCACATTACCACAAGTTCCTCAACCTCCAAAACAAAAAAAAATGCTCTATAAAAAGTAATCAAAAAAAGTAACAAAACTTGAAAAGCTAAAAGCCAAAAGCCAAAAAAAAACCGAAAACACAAAGCAAAGAAAGAAAGAAAAAACCCCATCTAATCCCTCCTTCTTCTGATCAATTCCCTTGCCCTTATTTTTCCAGAAAAAAGCCATGAACCTTTTATTTTCCGTTTTTTTTTCATTCTTTGATCACCATGCTCCTCTCCATAACGCACTAGGATCAATTCCACTACTCTCATCTTTTCTTTCACCTGATAAATCCATTTGAATTTGTTTATGTACAAAACATAAATAATCCACACTGTAAAAAGAAATCAAAAAAATCAATCTTGACATCATTTCTGGAAAAAAACTATCGAAAAAAGAAAACGTACTAAGACATCGCATCATTATTTTGATCTTCAACCAACATATTAGCAAACTCTAATTCAGATCCATCTACGTTTTGTCTAGCAATCAAGATTGGTAAATTCCGACGTCCACCACGTTGAGTTTCGAAATACTTGATCATCCTTCTAACTTGGTTTGATAATCGATTCTCTCTGATCGGTAAAGATGAAAGTTGTGGATCTAATTCTTCTAATGAATTCACTCCATATAAATCTTCTATAATCTTAGGTGATACACTTGATCCTAACCATAATAACATCACATCTCCATTTTCTACAACCAATCAAAAAATCGAATCGAAAAGATCAGTTAAAATGAATTTTTCAAGAAAAAGGGGGGGGGAAGAGAGTGAAAAAAAGCTTTACCAAGTAAATAAGCACCATGAGGTTCCATCCTAAGATAACTAGCTCTCATCTGTGTAGCAATCTTAATCCTGCCATTCCCTTTCAACTCACCCACATCATCTTCTGAAGCATGAATGGGTACCATTCTAGGATAAAGCATTAAGACTGTTGAAGCTACACCTAACGATTTCAAATATCTCATATAATGTGTTCTTACATCTGATGAAACATTACCTCCTTTCATCGCTTTAGTCTTCATTAATCCTAATGCATAAAGTGGAAATAATTTATATGATTCTGGTAAGATTAATTGTCCTGGTGAAGTGGATGATGCACAATTCTTTCGATATGCTAATAAGATCTTCACACATGTGTCTGTTAAGGTGGCTCTAACATCTCTTAATGGGATTTGAGTGACTTGGGCCACATCTAATCGAGAGAAAGAAAAAACTCATTAGAATCAGTATCAACCTTTTAAAAAGACAAGACGAAAAGAAAGAAACCAACATTGTTTAGTAACCACAGCGATAGTAGCATCCATATCAGCACTTCTAAACACATTCCCCATAGCGCTAGTCACCGAAAGTGCTAAATTATGACACCTAACTCTACGTTCACCATTGGCAGAAGTATAAAGTAATGCACATTGAAAATGGGCTTCATATTTTTCATCTAATTTTCCTTCATGTTTGATAATAGCTGCAATCGCTTTATCTGCATCCATATTACCAAAATCTAAATCGGTGACATTCCTTTGTAAGAATGAACCAAAATGTTCGGCAATTCGGATCCCTGTTCACAAACCCAAACCAAAATCAAGATTCATTCAATCGGACATCATAATGTTAAAAAGGTAAAAAAAGAAATCTCTTACCATTTGAACATCGGATTCGCATCGTTACACTTACAGCTGTCTCTCGTGTTAACACACGACGAAGCTCAGCAAGAACCTTACAGCCATCTCTAGTAGGTGTAAACCTAGGATGAAAGAACACTTCACCACCAGTAATACCGGATAACACACCTGATAACCAAGACAAAGAATAGCATGGTAAGAAAAAAAGACGATCCGTAAAACAAAGACAAAACTTACTAATTGAAGCCACATCAATATACTGAGAAGGGAATAAAAACGTATTGATTCCAATCCCAGCTAATGAACATTCTTCAGCTACTTGTCGATACCAAGGATCAGCCGGTAAGAATAGAGTTTTTTCTTTATCCGTATTATATAGTTTAGTATCTTCACGTTGTTTGAGTGAACCAGGTCCAATAGTAGGTAAAGAAGTTAAAAAGATATTCACTTGTCCACCTAACCGTTTCTGATGGAAAAAATCAAACCACCAGTTTTTTCAAAGTCAATCAAATAGCACATTTCCCTTAAAGTATCAAACGATAATCAATGAGATAATTACCAGACTCATAAGTGCAGCTTGTACAGGTCCTCCTAAAGCAGATTCAATAATTTGATTTTCACCAAACATGACCGGAATCAAATCAAGTAAAGCTTCAATGATCGAACGAGATTCGATCGGATCTACCAACATAGCTTCTGATCCTAAAGGTACAAACATATCATCTAAATCTGAAACTACCATCATTTGTGCTTGTTCTAATCCAGCCTAAACGTACACAAAACAAAAATCATCAGAATCAGTCGCTCAAACCAAAAAAAATCATCAACTGTTGTTTTTGCAAATGTTAGGGAAGACTTACTTTAAGATTATAGAAATGAACTGTTCGATCAAAAGTGATGATTCCAACCCTAGAACCAGGAACCAAAGTATTCCTAAACCTTTCTTCATCTCCTTCATTGATATCATCAGAAGGATACAAAATATCTTTGATCCCTTTGGTAACTTGATTCAACATTCCACTTTTACCTGAAGACCAACTTACATCAATTGCAAACAGATGAATCATCGGTTCTGGTTTTCTTGGTTTTAAGTTTATATCTGATGAATCAGATTGAACCCAATAATCTTTATTCACTATAAAATCTACTGAACCTCTACATAACTCGGCTCTTTGATGACAATCCATCCTTCGTCCTGACATATCTAAATTACAAAAATAACTTGAACTAACTGTTTAAAAAGAGAAATCCGAAAGTTTTTTGGGGGTGTTTCATCAGTTTCTTACTCTCTTGGAAAATGAGATTAAATTCTTCTAACCTTCGGTTGTTTTCCCACACAAGTTACAAATAAACTTTTGACCACCTTCAATAAATTGAACCCAAGGATTGATATACCCTCTACAATCTTGACACCTAGGAGGTCCTTCAGGTCCTTGACTAAAATCTACTAAAGGTACTTGACCACCTTCTTCATACTTTAATTCTGCAAATGGTTGGATCATTAAACCGATTGGCAATTGTGCAGCATTAGCTAATTCATCTGAATGTGGTATACTATACGTTGTAGCTCTTATAAACCTTGGTGAACAATTTCCATCATCTACTGCAACATAATCAGTTAAACTTAATGGTACTTGAGCTGGTACTAAACCTGATAAACCTGCTAATCTTGCAATCGCACTCGAAGTTACAAATGGTTCACTTTCATATGCTAGACCATCTTGTTCTTGAACTGTTACTGGTGATGGGATTTGATTAGGATCGATTCGATTACGAGGTCCTGAGAGACGTTGACCAGCAGTATGAGGAGGTTGGGCAATTGCAGACTCAGGCTGGAGAGGAGGCCCAGGTGGTAAGGCAGACATAGGTCGATGTTCATAGTTTTGTAGGTGCGCTGGTCGATCAGGATGTCGAAGTGGTGCATTTTGCTGATAAGTTGGTGGGTTCGGAAATCCAGTTTGAGGTAGTGAAGGGGATCCTAACTGAGGACGTGGAGGCATGGGAGAGGTAGCTCCTACACCCACACCTCCATAACCTGAAGGAGCCGGTGGTGCGTTCGAAGACATCATTCCAGGCCCTGCTGAGCTGGTTGAACCGAATTCTTGGTGATAAGCTCGAGCCGGTCGTTTAGCTTTCACTGGAGCTGGATCGACATTTTGAGACATATGCTATTGTAATCAAGGAACAGAAACGGTATCAGTTGTTACAGAACTTCAGAAATGCGATTGGTCGACCGCCGATCACATAGGAAGACACTATATGATTGCTTACACCTGAAGCTGAAGGACCACCAAGGTCCATCCTAGACAAATCTTGAGCCAAGCCAGCGGCAGAACCTGAAGCCGGATCCCCTGGTGGCGGTAATCTTACACCAGGATGTTGAACTTGAAATCCTTCAGGTCGGACCCCATTCAATGGCTGCGAATACCCACTTTGATGCATAGGTTGATGTTGAGGATTTGAGTGATAAGATTGTTGTTGATGACCAGGTTGAGCTTGATAGGGTGGTTGGACTTGGCCAGTAGGATGCATCGGCTGTTGAGGTCGCGCTCCGTTCGATGGGACTTGTGAAGGATCTGAATATGGAAAAGAAACATGAAATGAGTTCAAGAATGATAGATATGTTTTTGAGAATGAAACAAACAGGGTGGATGAGCAGGTTGGTTTTGTTGAGGAGGATGAGGCCATCCAGGGCTTTGAGGTAGATTTGAAGGAAATTGAGAACTGAAAGGTGAATGAGGTTGTTGTTGTTGTTGAAATTGGGGATGTTGCTGATGAGAAAGATTAGGAGATATAGGTGGAGGGTGATTTGGATGAAGTGGTGGTTGCTGTTGTTGTTGTTGTTGTTGTTGATACATATTGGATGGTGCTTGGATGGTGTTGGATGGTGCTTGGCTGGTGTTGATGGTCGATCGATGAGTTGGATTGACGAAAACCAGAAATCATCATTCCACAATTCATTCACAACTTGTTTATAGCCATGATCACAATCCCATGATTCATCACATCCACTCCATCACATCTTCAATCCGCAAACATATCAGCCGATGATGATATTCTAAAAAAACTGCTTGATATCACAGTTCTCTGTAATACCTAACATGATCGCCTTTTGAAAAAAACAATGTGTGTGAGCCACCATGATCTCAGGTGGAAACTAAAACACAAACTTTCTTGCATTTCAAATTTCACACAGCTCCTGATGCATGCACACCACATTGTGTAACCTTCAGCAGTTCTCAAGATACTTGGAAACTATAACTCAGTTGATATCTTATTAATCAGTACCTGTTCTATATATATAATCAAAAACAATTAACCCAGTGTGATCTATCTTTGTTTTGCCAGTGTTTTGCATAAGCTTATCAGTCTCTACCCATGATAAAGGCTGGTCTTAGAAATCAAGCTTCATAATGTCTGTGTGTTGTGGATGGTACCATAGATATGAGACATTGATTTTCAATATCCCACAATATCTCATGATCACAGTCACTCAAAGTGGTAATGCTATTCACTTGTATTTTGAATAAAGTCTGGTTTGATAGGGTCATGGATTTCCTACTGATGGGCTGGATGGCTCTTATAATTCACCTCATTCTTATAGCTTATAAATAAAACAGACTTCATTCTCATAGCTTATAAATAAAACAGGTACAAATTTCTTCCAGTCTTATATAGAGGGACAAGCTTTGATAGAACACGGGTTGTTCTCAGTAGCAAAGTGCCTATTGGTACGAGAAAGATAGATAAGAATGAATGAGAAAGGAAACTGAAAAGTAAGAAAAACATTCATTCTTATATAGGAAA
Organism: Melampsora larici-populina 98AG31; assembly: GCF_000204055.1. Taxonomy (NCBI): domain Eukaryota; kingdom Fungi; phylum Basidiomycota; class Pucciniomycetes; order Pucciniales; family Melampsoraceae; genus Melampsora; species Melampsora laricis-populina. The sequence continues at coordinate 175,729 of NW_006768815.1, forward strand.
GACATCTCATACATACAACCAAGGTAGAGTTGAGTAAATTGAGAAGGAAACAAATGTAATGATGTCAGAGTAAAAATGAAAGAAATGAAAAGACATCATAAGAAATTAACAATGACAATGTGGTCATAATATGATACTGAATGAGTAAAGAGTTAATTATCTTGAGATCTTACATCCTTTCCAAATGCGTATTTTGTCTTAAACTATCATTGGAGAAACAGACTGAAATCTGTTTCTTCATCTGATAAATCTCATCTGACCTTCTCACTTAAGTTCAATCAGGTATATCAAGCAGTTCTGTTTCAAGGTGATTGAGAAAAATGTATTCTTTGCTACCCTCCCTCATTGTGTCTGCCAACAAAAATCCTCACTGCCTTCGCACAAAAAGAATGACTCAATATAAGATGCAATAAAAAAGAAAGAACATTCAATTTATGTCTGCCAAAAAAATCCAAGACTGTATCTTAATGATATGAAAATTCAAGGAAACACATGCCCATATGGTTTTCATACACGATCCAACAACTTGAAGCTCATTCAGTGCAGTTAATTGAGACCAAAACTAGAAGTGGAATAGTAGAAAACCGACAACGGGGATGCGCAGGTGACTAAGAAGCCAAGAAGCTACATTGAAAAAAACTGGAATTTTTCTTTGCCACTTCTTAAAGACTCATCAATGGTTTGTAGATCTTGTCTACATCAAGCATTCCTGCTGTTATTTGCTAAAAACTTGGCATCTAATTAATTACTGTGATACTGCTAATACAATCTATTGAGATGATTATGTTAAGACTGAACCCTGTACCTCCATCCTCTTGATCCTTTCAGCTGCAATATGTTGCAGTAGAGCTTGAGCACCATCAACATCAGGAAGACGAAACTGAGCAAAGGTATTGACTCTTTTATGAAAAGCATTGTGTACGAGGATAGAAAGAAAATTACGTCGGTTTAGATACTCAAGTAAAGGTTCATCTATCTCGCCATCTCCCATACCAATCACATAATCAAACTCATGACCTTCAGCAATAGCGTTTTCAATAAGAGTTTTTGTAAGATCTGTCTTGTCTTTATCTGCTAGTCGGATGCTTAGAAACGTTTGACTAGAGGGTAACTCAACCAACCAATCTTTTAAGCCTTCATCTTGGATCCTCTGCTTGACAGTCTGGAAATATCGGACCACTGTTTAAAGGCACCAGTGTGCCAGGAATTAAAACAAACATCCAGGAATGATTACAATCAGTATTTCTTTGCTTTGATCATGCAAAAGACGATGAACAATGTTTTAGAATGATATGGAGAAGAATCTGAGTAATTCTTAGCACTGACTAGACTTCAAGTCGAGTTGGTTTCCAAAATGAACGCGATGTGAATATAGCCTGTCAGGGTAAGGCTCAAATTGATTATCTTTTATGTGTCTATCTCGATTCAATTCTATTAGCCAACAAACAGGAAAGGCCCCGGCAAGAAAGTCAACAAATTCTTTCATTATTAATGTAACGGGAATTAAAGATTACCTTCATTAAATTCTGAAAGTCATCGTGACGGGTTTCTAGAAAATCAGCAAATGCAATGATTTCTTGTTGTAAAAGGCAAAAAGGTATAAAAAATGTTGACTTGCTTTTGCTAACTTCCTCACAGATCTTTTTGATCCTCTGCACTTGTTCTTGAGTGCCCGTCGGGGCAGTTTTGATGACCTTCCCTTGAAAAAGCACTTCGACTCCCAACTCAGCAGAGATTGTGAGGTGAGGTATATTGTTAAAACGTCCAAGGAGCTCCTTAGCGGGACCTCCTGAGGAGATGACCAGATCTGAAGTCTTAGATATGTCCATGAGTATTTTTTCTAGCTTTGGATGGTCTTGCTTGCCAACGTCGTGACCCATTAAAGTACCCTACAATTTTGAACAGGCAAGAAGTATAGTTAGGGAAGCATATTATGGAAGAATAAGCCTTGATGAAGGAGCAGGGTACCTACATGATAGTCAAGAACTAATAGTAGTCTCTTAGAGTGAATAGCCTTTTCAACTTCATTGTCTTTCCATCCTAAAACTGGAACGTTCAAGGGAGCCCTGCCCAAGTTTAAAGTGGCTATCCCTCGCTCGAATGGCTTTGCGATGGATTGAGTGCTGATTAGGATCGCACTCACCAGAAAATTTATTAAACGCATTTCGGATGTAAAGAGAAGATGATAGAGTAGCTATGTTGTATATCGGAAGCTGCTTCACGGTTTGTAATCAGATCTCAGAATGTAGACAAATAAACAAATCGCAAAAAGCAAACAGCTATAGCACTTGAGCTTTTATGGGTCAGAGTCCTCAGCGAGTGTCATATTGAAAATCCTCCCTTGACAAGTGGAAAAATTTAGCGTGGAAGTGGAAAGTGCGGAACTTCATACATATCGTACAGACAGCTCTCAAAGAGCACCGTACAAATCAGGACGGTGGCATTCTTAGAACAAGTTTCATCCTAAGAGCGTTGGGAGACAAAAATGATACAAAGTACGTTTTGGGTACAAATCGTTGGGTAGGTAAACAACGTGAATCAATGTGCAAAGAGATAGGGAACCACGAGAAAAGAAAGGCAAAAAGAAAGGCCTATCAATGTTTTTGAAAGACCTCATCTCGATTTTTGACGCCTATGATGCCAAGAGCATGTCGAAACTCACGGTGTAAGACTTCTTCAAGTTCTTATGTGTTACCTCCAACGTGGTTGTGCGGTGTGAACGGTCTCTTGAGCTCACTACAGCCCAGAGGCCTATACGACACCTCGCTGCAAGTCTTCCACTGTCCATCCATAACTACTTGGAGTTGCTCTGGGAGGCTTCTTTCAACATATTGAAAGACTGTTACGTCAACGCCCAACACCATGTCAACTCTCATGGTATAATGACAGAACTTGATGATGGTTGGCTACCCATCCGCATAGTTGATCAAACGCTCCATCCCCCAGTTGAGCACTGCCCAAAGTGCTCAAGGATACGACCTATGCAATCAAGGCTAGGTCATTGTTTGGATACCTATATGATGTTGATGGATGTTATACCATTGAACACTTTTCTCTCTACTGTCAATTTAAGCAAATCATTATCAACATAATGCATAAGAACTGACTGACCTAACAAAGTCCCTCTCGGCGAGCAAGCCTGATCATGCCTACTAGGAAGGGGAGACTTTTACCCAAAATCGGGTGAGGCTAAAGGGTTTGGGGTATAAAGATTCCTACGGTGGCTAAATAAGTAGCCGGTCCTTGACTGCTACAAAAACAAATCAAACAATGAAGAGTGTACAAAGATAGAGCGCTATCATAGCGCTCTATCTTCCGGTATAGACTGACACGGTATATATTCATCGGGATTCATTGGTTTCGGATTCTCCCTGGAGTCACACAAGGTCGCTATTAATTTGAAGGTGCTATATAGTAGTGAATAGGATTTGTTTATCCATCCCAAGAGTTTGTTGCCATACGTCGCGGGCGAGTCTGTTCCAGCCTTGTTCATGGGTTTGACACACAAACAAGAACTTGGGAGGATTCTGTCCCATAACAACTTGGGAATACTGGATGCCAGAAGTTACAAGTAGCGTGAAGTACAGTGAATGCCAAATGGTTTTCAAACGATGATAACGAACTCTCGCGTTCTCTCATCAATTAAATAACTTCTTGTCTTACCTTCTGGTATTTGATTAAATAACTTCTTGTCTTACCTTCTGGTATTTGCCTCACACCTTCAATTGCATCACATGTGACTGAAGTTGGATAAAACATTTGTCTTGGTTTAACAGATAGCTCTTCCAAACTCGATCCGTAATACAAAACTCGACTTCCATTTATACGACGAACTATTGGAGCCCGGAGGTGTAGGCTAGGCTTTGCTGAGCTGGCAGAAAGCCAATGAACTTTGGATCTATATGAATATTTTCATTAAATTATTCTCTTCTCATCCTCACATCTGACCTCCTCCGTCAATTTCAAACATATCCAATTATAAAATCACGATGCATGATTTCATCATTTTTGTAGGTATGCAACATTCTATCCACCTTTGGATTTTGAATTTCTATCTCTGTTTGCGGTTTTGGTAGAGGCCGGTAGGTGTCGGTGGAACGGAGGTCGGAGACGTGACATGGCGGAACAGTATTTGTTCCAGCTTATGGGACGTCGCCCGTCCGTCGGGTAAGCCGGGGAACCAGTGACAGTCAGCTATGTGATCTGTCTCAACCACAAGTGAGCCTTCAAGTGAGATGAAGTATGAAAAACTCAAGTTCTCCCCCAATGGCCGGGCACGCTGGTTCATCCAAACATCTTCCCTCCTAAAATGACTCCATCTCCTCGTATTCTCACGATACAATCTCATGTCGTTCGAGGCTATGTTGGTCAGAGAGCCTCGTCTATCTGAATCTCAGTGATCGAAGAATTCACCGTTACCCATCGATCGACAGGTAATAAGTCGGCTACATTCCCACTTCAGTTATTAGGTTGGGATGTCGATGCCCTTAATACTGTCCAGTTCTCTAATCATCTCGGTATGTTCCTTGTCCTTTTGTCTCCTCTTTCATCCTCGCCAGCTAGCTGATTCCAATATTCTTCTTCATAGGATATGGGCATCATGGCGGAGACAAGATGTCAGTGGAACATCTTCAAAGCTGTATAACTGCTCTGCATGAGAACGGTCTTCTTACGCATAAAGCTCTTCTCACTGGTAAGTAACCTCATCCTCTTACATTCAAGTGGTAGCGAGATGATTGATTGGTTGATCATGTTATGTTTTCCCTTACAAAGCGAAGGTTTCACCCCAGGTACTCAAGGTGTCGAAGCTTTAGAAGAGTTTGTGCAGAAACTCCGGGCGAACAATCCTCAAGCTGTATATCTAGTTGATCCAGTCATGGGGGTCAGTGTAATTTTCCATCTCACACCTCCATTGTTCGGTTCCTAATGTGTCCCTCTTTGTTGATGTCAAATAGGACAGCGGCAAGCTCTGTGTCGATTCCGAGGTACCGATGCACTATAAATCTTTACTGAGAACAGCCACCCTCGCGACTCCGAATGATTTTGAAGCCGAGCTTCTCACCGGCATTCGTCCTGCAAACATAGCCAGCCTTTCAGACTGTCTTCGTGCCTTTCATACTCAATACGGAATTCCTCACATCGTCATCACCTCAGTCGCCCTTCCAGCCAGTACAGTGAGTCACTTGAGTGACACGATCATCAATCCCGACTCCGAAGGGAGCGTCTTAGTCTGTGCCGGCAGCACTCGACTTGATGGTGATACTCTGGGCATCTCCTGGGCCATCGTCTTTCCACGAGTTGCTCAACAATTTGTTGGTGTTGGTGATCTGTTTGCTAGCGTCCTCCTTGGTCACTTCTTGAATCTCTCTGGCCCCCATCAACTTTCTCGAGCGGCGGAGTTAGCCCTTGCAACTGTGCAAGGCATCATCTCAGCCACCTACTCTGATGCGAAGGTCGAACTTGAAATGCTTTCCAAGTCAACCCTTGATCCTCAGCAACTCAGAGTACAGACTGCCCGAGCCCTGGAGTTGAAGATCGTTCAGAATCGGCAGCACATAGAACGGCCGGATGTGAAGTGGAAAGCACGTGCTATCTGATCTTCGGTAAGCTTTACATTCACTTCTCACCTCTCCTTTTCCCCCTCGATATGATGAGCAAAATAGTGTCGCCCCAGACCGAGAAGTCTGACCATCCATTGGGTGATCAGGCTGTGTGGACTGACATAATAGCACATGCCAAACTCAGTGCAAACTCTGATCTCTTTTGTCCGATCCTCATTCGATTTTGACTTTCCTGCGATATGAGCTAATTCCTGAATCCAATTGTTGACTGATTTGTAGCCGAGCTGTTGTAATACCTCTGAATGTATTTTTCGAACTTTACGGTTCCATACGAGTGCAAAGTTTTCAGGGTTAGTTGATCCTTCTCCACTTTTCTCTCAACTCAACAAGCCTTGTAGCACATCAATCGAAACGATGATAAAACATATTCCATGCTAAAACCGAAATCATACTCCCTTGGAGTAGTCTGACGGACAGCAATTGTATTCTAAGAACGGCTAGCTGATCAATTGATGTGCTTAAGGCTTATGATGAATTCTTGTCATAATGTAGCTACCAGCTGATTATCATTATTTTTCTTCATTAGGATCGTTTCCCTTCGACTTCTTCCTGTAACTTGCTCACGTGTACTCCGTGTGTTCTTTCACTAGTAAAGCCTTGTACTCTCTTTTTCTTTCTCAAGAATGTTGTATGCGTGCAAAAATAGAAATAATCTCATGGACACAATTGACATGTTGCACTCATTGAGCCGACGTCCTTGATTGCGAAAGAACTACGCAGACTTTGCCACTGACCTTCGATAATTCTGAGTGCAGCAAATCTGCCTGCCCTGCAGCCCTGATTGCGTTAGCTTAACACAAGCCCTCTCTGCGCGGCCACGTCCGCGCGCCTTGCAGAGGGGCTTGTGACTGATCGTCGAGTTCTGGCACGGAGACTCCAGCCCTTAAGTCCTCTTAAGTCGTTTTTTGAACCGTGTGGCAATTCACACACAGCCTGGTCTTGACTGTAGAGGAGGCAGTATTAGGCACAGCTTTGCATGATTCAGCAGTTAGAATCATTTTACATTGGAGGTCCACTCCTCAGACAAAAGATTCAGCATCTCCTTTCTTAGTACTCCATGAAAGATCTACTTTGACACCTTAAAGATCAATATACTTCCAAAATGCAGACGAGTTTTTGAAAGTTCAAGAGATTTGATCTTCTTGTTGTGACATACTCCTTGACAAACACCTCAAATCATAGGATTCCTATGTGCAAGTTTGGAATAAGTCCCTGGCTGACTTTGATGGACTTGGTCACCATTTGAGGCTTCTAATAGTTTAGAGACAATTGGGTGTTGAAGTTTGAAACCTTGCCCCCACCTGTTCAATTCAGGGTCATGGAGGTTTGACTCCCATGGGTGGGTTAAAGTGGGTCATCATTGTGAGTCTCACATGTAATATATTTGTGCTTCCCATACATTTTCTTAGTAATATCACAGGAGAGCAGTGTGAGCAGAAGGCCATAAACACACATGTAAAATATGGAGCTCAACAGGACTAGCACAAATTAAAGAGACAAGCCCTATACTACAGCACTTCTATGAATCATTGGTAGTCTTTAGCAAGTAGCCTGTACATCTGGCAAAAATCAAAAAGTCCAAAACCTTGGTCAAAACTGATCTCAGACCAAAAAGTACACCAGGGGGTAAATGTTGTCGGCCTCGTACGGTGCTGGAGAGGTTCCCAGATGAGACGTTGTGGAGACTGCAGACATGATGGTCTCAGTCACGCAACGTACGTTAATCGTGGGAAAATCAGTCTCTTTCGCCTTTTTTTCTGGCTTCAAAAAGACCCAAAATGGGGTCAAAGAGGGTTTGAAGTGTGAGGAAGACCTAGGTGAGATCATATGCTCAGCCAAGTGCAAGCATCCCATCAGGATGCGAGCAGTTCATCCTCCTCAATCTTTGCCTGACTGAGCTTCGATTGATAGGTCCAATACAGCCTGGTTTCCCGTGACTGATACGTTCAGGGAACGAGTTTTTTCTGGTCCCATCTGGGAACCTCTCTGGGGCCGTTTGTTTTGAATGGAAAACGAGACCGTTGCAAAAACGACTCTCTCCCAGTTTGTGCCACGTCACACTTACCCCGTGGTGTAGACCTCTCAGGTGTCAGTACCTCTGTGACAGCACCATACCACTCCCTCACATATGTCCAGCATGTTCTTCAACAATACACAGCCATCTTTGATACCCTACTCAACCTCTTGGCAATAGCCTTGGGCACAGCTTTCAAGTAATTGATCTGAGGCAACCTTTGGGGCCAAAGAAAGCTTTGGATCATTTCCTTGGACACACAGTCCAAGGGAATCTGTATCCACAGATACCTTGGATCGGAAAATTCAAGCTGTCTCTTCTGGCATTGGCAACACTTTAATTTGCACATGCAGGTCATACCAAACATTCCATCAACACTTGTTACAAAAACAATGGGAGTCAGTACATGTATTGACATACGGGAATGGGTCAAAAGGTGCTGGGTAGTGAAAGTACACAGGTCAGAACCATAACGTCTCATCCTCTCTGGCGGAGATATTTCCATCTCACATGCCTGCACAGGATGGATTTTTAGGATGCATAGTTTTCAATAACATCAGTTCCCTATAATTCACATCCTGTTGTGGAAAACACCTTGTCCCACTTTGCAATAAAAAGAATCATCCAAAAATTTTTGTACTCCTGTGTTTTTTCTCTCACTCAAGCCTTTTATTATCTACACAAAACCCTCTAAAAAAACTTACAATTTCGTTTACCTTCCACCCACCCAAGCTTTATTCAAATATGGCTTAAAAACTTGAGTTTGGGGGTTTTTACATTTAACCAGAAAGGTCTCAAACTACTTTGTCTTTGAAAAGAAAGTTCTGAAAATCTTTTTCACAGTCAGCTTTAAAAATAATTCCACCCACCAAACTCCTGTTGTTTTCTAGCCTGTCAGGTTTTCAGACCAGCTGTCTCTGTTATCTTTCCTTTTTCATTCTTATTGTGAGGGGTCAGCTACTTTTTGGCTGACTCTTCACTAAAAAAGGTGAAGTAAGGGTGGAATAAAGATTAACAAAGTCTTTACTTGGTATAAACAAGTAAAGACTTCAGTTAGTTGACCTCTAAGAAGAGGGTTTAAAGCCAGTGGGATGGCTGAGTAATCCTTCAAAGGAGCTTACTCAAGAGCTCTGTTGGGGATAGAGCCTGCAGAACTTTACACTCTGATTGCTCAAAGGTTCCGCCGGATACTTTACACTCAACTCAGGAGGTATCCTATGCAATTCTAAAGCTTGGTTCTATAACTATATAGTCCCACTAGTTTAGAACCACCGCTTTAAAGCTTACAAGGGCTTGAGGAAGGTTGTAGAACTATAAGATCAAGTACAATAAAATCACTATACTCAATATTCTTGGTAAGAATCAAGTAAGTTGTGATGTGGAATTGTGGAATGATAATAAGTTGGTCCTTCTTCTAGAGTGGGAAGAAGAGGAGTTTATATATTCCAGATCTAGGCGTCAACTTGTGGTTGGCGCTTAGGTTTGCTTTTCTTTGAGTTAGGTTTGGGTTAGGTTTACTATTACTAGTTAAGTCCTAGTAAGTCTTGTTACTTAAGTGACTCTTGAAACTGAGCCATGAGTTGTAATTCTTATGGTTTTAGACAAGTTTCATATAATTACATATGTATTACATATATTTACATGTGTGTTTGTTAGTCCGTGGTCCTGTACACAGGGCTCAGGGCTGACATTCCCCACCACCAGAGAAGGTTATCCTTCTACTGAACTGCTGTATCCCTCTTAGATGCTCGAAAAGCTCTAAGAGTCACCTTTGAGTTAGGTACTTTATCTCCTGGGAGCCATTCATCCCCATCTGCTCCTTTACCTTTATACCTGACCAGGTATAAGATGGTGTCCTTACCATCCTTATCTTTAACCCGTTTATCTTTGAGTATCTGCAAAAATTTCTTCTCTCCTTCTGGCTCATATGGAGGTATGACTACTACTGGTACCGTCCTTGTTTGTCGAATATCACTAGCCTCAGGAGGAGTGTACTTCTTAATCAGGGAAACTGGAAAAACAGGATGCCTCCTTTCTAACTCGCCATGCAATATCAGTTCCACTGCATTCGTGCCAACTAGTTTTGATATCACAAAAGGGCCTACAAATTGATCTCTTAATTTCTTTGGTCCCTGGATATTATTGAAATTAACAGTGGAAAGCAGTACTTGTTCTCCAACAGAAAATTCAGGTTCTCTATGTGACTTATCCCATCTCTCTTTGTTATACTCTACTGATTCTCTGACACACTTAGTAGCATATTCCCTTGCTCTGTTCAGCATTGTGGCAAAACTTAGCGAGGTAGGGTGAATATCCACATCCCTACTATGAAATTTGTCCCTGGGAAGCCTAGGACAAAATCCTCTCTCTACTTCAAAAGGGCTCTTCTTGGTGCTACTGTGTATACTGCTATTGTAAGCTATTTCTAAAGCAGGCAATAGACTTTTCCAGTCATGCGTAATCCCGTCTTTGTCTTTGTATTCTAGCCCAAACGCACAGTACCTCCTTACCATTTCTGATAAGGTCTGAGTCATTTTTTCTGCAAGCCCATCCGTTTGTGGATGGTGTGCCGTAGAGAATGCTAATTTGGTCCCCATTATACTGTAAAGTCCTTTCCAGAACTCTGAAGTAAACTTTGGATTTCTATCACTGATTATGACTTTAGGAAGTCCCACATCACTAATCAGTCTTTCCCAAAACAAAAGGGCAATATCCATTGCGGTAGACTCCTTGTAACACGGCAGAAATCTAGCTCGTCTTGAAAACCTATCAACAATAACCAGGCAAGCATTATAGTTCTCTACTCCTGCTGGTGGAAGTGCTGTGACAAAATCCATATTAATTATCTCCCACGGGTATGTTGGCTCTTGGATGTGTTGTAATAGGCCATACCTCTTTCCAGTAGCTTTATTAGCCTTCTGGCATCTTTCACAGCTGTAACATACATCTTGGTATCCAGGTTTCTCTTGATCCACCATGCCGTAGTACAAACTTTTTCTAGTGTTTTATCTTCACCCATGTGTCCTGCAAGTATCTCATCATGGCATACTTTGAGCACTTGTTCTTTATGAGCTTTATCCACAAGTACTATTACGGAGGTATGCTTTTCTCTGTAATAGAGTAATCCAGATTGCAAAGAAAATTTTCCTTCAGCGTAAAGTTCCTTCCATGGAGAATCCAAACTGGTAACTAAAGACATATCTATTTTATCTTGACTCATAATCTTAATCAACTTTGTAGTGTTAGGATCGTTATTATAACTCTTCTGAATTTCTTCAAAAAATTCATCACTAAGTTCAGCCAAACTCAATCCCATCACTGGGATGTCAAGTTCTACCTCCTCAGGCTCCCATGCTGGATTGGATTCATCATTGGGTAAAGCCATTCTGCTCAATCCATCTGCATTGTTGTGCATTTTCCCAGGTCTATGTGTAATGGTCATATAAGGCCGGTATTCCTGGATTGCAAGCATCCATCTAAGCATATGCCTATTTGGAGTTTTGATATTCATCAAAGACCTGACTCCTGTGCAGTCAGTGATGACCTCAAAGTACGCTCCATCCAAATAATAGTGGAGTTTCTCAAGCGCCCAGACTAATCCCAGAGCTTCAAGTTGTGGAGACCCATATCTGGTTTCACTGTCTTTCAGTTTGCGTGATATAAACACAATTGGTCCCTCTTGCAACTTCCCATCAATGATCCTGGATTGATGAAGTGCTGCTCCTAAACCATCAAAAGAAGCATCTACATAGAGTTTGAAAGGTTTAGTGAAATCTGGTTGCAATAATAGCGGAGCACTACTAATCATCTGTTTAATAGTGGCCCACACCTCTGTCCTTTCCTTGGTCATTTCAAATGCAACACCCTTGCCTAAAAGTTTGTATAAACTACTGGAGATTTTCCCGTAATCTTGCAAGTAATTCCTATAGTAGCTTGCAAATCCCAAAAAGGCTTGCAGTTCACTAATATTCTGTGGACATTGTTTGTTCAGAACTGCTGCTACTCTGTTCTGATCTATGGCAATCCATAAACCAGACACAATATGGCCCAAAGCTTTTACACTCTTAAAACCAAAATGACTCTTTTTAAGGGAAATAGTCATACCCATCTCTCGTACTTTCTGTAGGATCCTTTGTACTCCTTTGATATGATCCTCCCAGTTATCATGAAAGATGATGATATCATCAATGTATATGATGACCCAGCCTTCCCGTAATTCTTGAGAAAACTCTATGTCCATCATCCTCTGAAAAAATGCTGGTGCATTCTTGATTCCAAATGGCATCCTCAGATATTCGAAAATACCTAGATAGCAGATGATTCTCAGGAATTTTCTGCTATCTTCTGCTACTATATTTTGATGGAAACCTTTCATTACATCTATGAGTGTAATATACAAAGCCTTTCCAAGGTTCGTGAGCGCATACTCAATACGAGGAAGTGGGTATCTATCTGGCACTGTGTATGTGTTCAATGCTCGAAAATCACCACATAGCCTTGATTTACCGTTATGCCAGGCTATTATGACTGGTGTAGTTATATCTACTTCTTCATCCTCTCCTACTTTACGGATAACTCCATATTGCAGCAGCTCTTCAATATGCTTTTCAATCTCTACTCTATTCCTGGGGCTAGCGGGATAAGCTGCTTTCCTCAGAATAGGCGGGTAAGGCTTCTCAATATTGAGTTGAACATGGACGGGATGGCTTTTGATGCTTCCTAAAGGGGAATCTCCTAGCCCAAATTCTTTACAATCTTTCCTTTTTGCTCTGGCTCAAGCTTAGGTGAGAAAGCTGCTTCTTTGATTCCTTCTTCAACCTTCTGCATTTGAGACATCTGTGTCCCCACAGGTTCAATTTCCGGCCGGTCTTCAGACTGAGTGACCCTTAGTCCTGCTAAAATTGGTCTTTGGAGTGGTAGTCCAAACTTCTTTTTCTTAACATCATTTCCAATGGTGAAATACTTTTCTCCGCTGTGGAAAATATCAATACCATATGCACCAAGGTAATCATCTCCAAGGATGAAGTACTTTGTGTGTGAGTTTTCCATAACTACAAACTCTGCGTCAATGCGGACCCCTCCTTGCTTATGGGGAAATATTGCTTTCAAGTTAATAACACCTAAAGGAAACAAACTTCCTCTGCATCCGGAGAATTTCATGTTATCATTACTTGGCATAAGTTTGTGTTTCCAATCAGGAACAATGGTGCCCAAATAAATGCTCCCCACCACAGAACAAGATGCTCCGCTGTCCAAAAGCATCTCCGCTTCTACACCTTCGACGATCACTCTTGTAAGACTATGGAAGCCTAATGTGTGAGCTCTGCCTGCTGATGGTTTTGATTTGAGCAACTTAGCATCTGAGATGTGTTGTATACCGTCTTTAGTATGGCCAATTATGGGCATGTCTGCTTCCGCTTGTAACTGAGAAATATCTATGTCAGTGCAAAAATTACTTTCAATGACTTCCACTTCTCCGTCCTGTAGTAACCCAAAGATATCTTCTTCATCACTAACATATTCAACAAACTCCATGCCTACTTCCGCAATGTCTTGATCATGTGTCTCCTCCGTTGCATCAACCTCATTTATAGCTCTGTTTTTGCCTTTACAGGTTTTCCACACATGTGTAGGATCTGTACTCCCACATGTGTGACATGCTTTACTGCTTTTCTTATCAGTTGATCCAACAGTTGCTTTTGCACTGCTGTTGGTTGGAGGCTCTGCTGTCCGTGGAATGAAGGGTCTACCCTTGTTTACCACTTGTGTATTCCTTCTTTCCGACAGTGTCTTGCAAATGTCCTCCAAAGCTAATAAAAAGTCAGTCCATCTGGCTGGCTCCTTGAGTTTGCTCGTGACAAAAATTCGCATGTTACCTGGTAACTGCCACATAACTTTTTCAACAAGTTCCTCTTGTGTTGCTGTAGGCAGGAAGGCCTGTACTCTCTGCTTTTGTTTATTCGCCCACTTAACACAGTCCACGTTTGACCGTGGTATAAAGTGGTCAGCCATGTATAATTTTTGCATTTTGTTCTTCCATGCTTGGTTACCAAATCTTTCATGCATGGCTGCTTTCCATTCCGTCCAAGTCCGAAGATCTTTGTCTTTGGCCAAATCTATGAACCATTGTCGGGCTACACCTTGGAACACAATGCCCAGTTTGGCTACTATAAGTTCATCAGGTATTTGCATAGTTTTGGATGTTCTGTCAACCCAATCAATAAATTCATGGTGATTGTATTCACCCTCACCATCAAAAGTTGGCCAATCTTTAGGCCAGTCTCTGCGTAACGCTTTACTAACTGCTTCTTTGTACTCAAGTGCGTCATTGTTTTCTCTAACCACTACTGATTGTTCTTTCCCTCCACACTCAAGGGCTGCAATCTGTTCTTTAAGATCACTGAGTAAGTGTCTTACATCCTCAGGATTCTTCCCAGGTGCTGGTGAAACAGTCATTTCAATGTCTTTTCTTAAAAGACTTTCTCTTCCAAAGTCCCTAAGGGGCAGTGGCTTTACTACTTCAGGTTGTATTTTTTCTACACACGGACTTGCCGCAATAGTTTCTTTGATCTGTATAACTTCAGATAAAATCTTTTCTCTTTGAATCCGTCCCTCATGATCCATATCTTTAAGGAAATTTTCCAAAGAATCCAACCTGGAATGTAAAATTCTTTCAGCTTGCAATTGTTGCGTAAGCAGATCTTTGTTTGTAATACCTGCTTCTAATTTATTGCTCAAGTTTTCAAAGAGTTGATCAAATTTCTGATCAAGTTTTGCGTCTAAATTCTTTTCAAAATTGTAAGGTTCTTGTTTTACACTCAAGGTATTATTATTTTGTAGAGTAGACTCAATTTTTTCTTCGAGTAATTTCTGTACTCTATTACTCACTAAATCACTCATCTATTTTAGAGATTCTTTGTCTAAAGGGATCTTTTTAATATCCAATAACTCAATCAACTCACTGTGGCACTTTTGGTTCTCACTGATCAATTCATTGTGTTGTATTTCAAGATGGTGGACAAGGTCTGACAAGATTGAATTGTAATTATTTAAACCAAATCCAAGTTTACCATGAACAACTTTAATATTCTCATGCATCTTCTTAACACATTCACTGAAATAAGCTAGTTGTTCTTTATCTTTAGACGACCTATGGACTACAGGCTGTAGAGTTGA